>NC_058408.1:139710914-140010914 GCF_002201575.2 Neomonachus schauinslandi | reverse complement strand
ACTTAAATCTTTGACTTCCTTGTGCAGCAGTGCTGACAGCAAAAATGATTACTTCCTGTCCCTCAGTCCCTGCATTTGGGGTACCACCATCTGCTGGGATTTGGGCCTCTTGCAGAAAGCATGTCATTGTAGCTGATTTTGACAACACAAAAACAGTAACTTAGGTCCATGTTGACCATGACTCCCAGGTCAAGTCTAGCCATGCCCTGCTGCTTATTTGAGAGAATGAAAAAAAGGGCACTATTGCCAAACTGATTGGAAGCACATTCATTCCACGTTGATGTTGAGTATCTTTGGCCAATATCTGTTTGAGTATCTTTTTAATAGAGCACATGAAGGAAGAAGTGCACAATAAAGAGAAGTATTCAGAATGCCACTTCCGTGTTTATTTTTCCATATCTGATTTTTTCAAGCCCCGAGAGCATAAGTTGAGAAGTACACAGATTATTTTTTATTAAGTATAGCGAACTGTATCCAGAGTATAATAGTGTGGTTTTCATTTAAAAAAAAATAAAATTATTTAACAATTCTTTATCCTGTAGTAAAAAATGTCTTAGAAGCTATCTTTGAATTAATCAAATATGGGACAGGGTTTCTCCAGGCTTCTGTGGCCTTTGATTTGGTCTATATGAAAAGTGTTGCTGTCATGCCTACGCTCCAAGGATGGGTCCTCTCCAGCTGCATCCTCTCGCCCACCTGTCCCTTTGTACTCTATCTAAAGTAGACACTCCCAAACACTCCATCTGCTGAACTAGGAAGCGAGGAGAGCGGAAGCATTTTTGAGTCAGTGTTAAGTGCTTATTGGGAAAAGAGATATAAAAAACAGTGGGAGTTTGTATAATTAGCAAATTCTTTTCTTAGAATCTAGCAAAAATGTATTTCTGTTGTTACTATTTACAAAATAGTGGCCTTGGAGGAGCTGTCATCTGGAAAAAAAGTTTTCATTCATGTAGTCCGACATGCATGACTTATTTGAGTCAATGAACTGTAGATCAGAGAGGGCTGCTTAAATGAACTCGCATTTTCTAATTCCCTTTCGACGCTGTTCCTGATCTCTTGGATTCATACCCCTGTGATCTTTGTTGCTTCTGCTCTTTGATAAAGCAAATGAGACCATGGGAGACCCATCTTTTCGAGAAAGACCAAAAAGCAATGGCAACAGATGGGCATGAATTGCCAAGGGTTTGGGTACAGGGATGATAGAAGGACCTGTCTGCCCTGAACTCAGGGAGTTTGGAAAGATGAAGCAAAATCAAGGTGCAGCATGAGGCCAGGTGCCAGGGGTGAAAGGGTCATGCGGTCCACTGATGTTCCTTCTTGATCCATGTAGGAATCTTGTCCTCACAAGAATAGCCAGAGTCCCTTGAATTAGACAGCAGTGCCTTTGTGGAAAACAAGCCAGAGCTAATATCTGGACAACATCGGAAGAAATTTCTTTTTAGAGATTCTAAAACTGTAGAACAGCTGAGAATTCAGTTGGAAACCCTTAGAAGCTACCTTTTCTTCTCATCCCTAAGATAGGAATCTCATGTATATATCTGACACTTCTTGACCCAGTTCTTCTTCTCCAGTGACCGTTTGTTCTAAATCTGTTATCTAGAATTCTTCTTGAGGACTATATGTCTGAACACATTCTCCCAGCAGAGGCTTTAAATCTGTGGGGTTTGCTGCTGCCTCCATCCTGGGGTGTGTTTGATGGGACATTTCATTTCACAAGGAGAGTTGTCTTAAGACAGTGGGCTGACTCTGTTCTCTTTCATGTCAATTGCTGGTGCCCCAGTGCCCATTCCTGTTCTTTATCATTAAAGTATTTAACAGGGCCCCTTCCTGTGGATTCATTCTAAATGTAGTCCTACCCAGATGCCCATTGTACATGGACCCCTGGCTTTTTGAAGACAGAGAAGCCTTTCTCAGGAGTCAGGCAATCTGAGGGTGATGATAATCCCCCAAGTAGGAAGTTCCTCCATCCAACCCTCCCCTCTTCTGAGCTCCCTCTTCTTAGCCTTGGGAATGGTCTTGTCTGCTCATCCTCACCAGGCATCCCTTTGTTGCTCCCGGTGCTCTCTGATGAGCTCCCCCCTCCCTTCCAGGAGATAGCCCAGGGTTGTTCAGCGGGAAGCGCCACCTGCACTTCTGATTGTTCTGAGATCCAGCCCAGACGGGTGGGGGAGCGCACAAACCCTGTTTTCAGTAAACTGCCTGCAGAGAACCACAGCCTGTTACCAGTCATTGAGGTCCTCGTCCCCTAAGGTCTCCAGACTCATTTGACCAGCACAGCTGTGACTTGGGCTGTCTGCCCCTGGCAGGTGCCAACATCAGCGTCTTGTCCCACTGCCATGAGGAGTTTATTTTTGCTCCAGGGCAGCTGCCAAGCCCAGCACCAGCATCAATAAAAGGTTTTCTCGGGTTTTCTTCTCTTCATTCCAGGCCGGGTTTTCTTACCATGCCCCACTTTCGTTTTATAGAAAATACCAAGATTCTGGCCAGAAACCATCAGCCCCTTCTTTCATTTGAACATCTCTTTATGGAGCTCCCCCCAGCCTCCCCTAAGAGAAAGCATGTCCCACAGTAGGTACTTAAACGACGTTGGGTGAACGAAAAACTTTGGGGCATCGAAAGGCTTGGTTTTGTAACACGGTAGCAAGAACTGGTCCGTCCGCATTTTCTTGCCAGCACTGAGCTCTTGTACAGAACAGTAAAGGTGTCCTGAGATTATTGAGGGTGACCTGGAAGGAAGTGTCAAAGCATTAGAATCAAAGCAGCTTTAAATCTGCCGACTGTGTTTCCTGCTGAGAGATGAAAAATTAGCATTTGTCCCCAGGACGAGCTGAGCATAACCAGCCAGTCCCAGAAAGGACAGGACCCCAAATGGGGTAAACAGATTTCATGGGAAATTAGCCAGTGAGTCTGCTGGTATTTTAATCTGCCTCAAGCACAGGACACTGGCCAGAAAGGTGGGCCACTCCACCAAGCCCAGGCCAAGCCCAGGCATATGCCAGCATCCTGAGAAGCAAACTTAGGTGGTCTTCAAATCAGCACATTTACGGAACTCTACTCCAGTTGAGTGAACCGTCATTCAGGACTGAAACTCCTCCAGGATTAACTTGAGAATCCAGGGCCCTCTGACAGCAATTTAGGGAAACACCCATCTTTTCCGGATGGCAGAATCCTTCACTTTAACATCCTTCAGAGAATCTAAATTCTCTTTGTAAGTTGTCCAAGAAGCCGTTTTCCAGACTCGGTCTCTAGGAATTAGTAAGTCCCAATCAATAGGCATACAGCAACCCGCGCAGCTCAAGCAATATGGAGAAGGCAGATGCACCCATTCTCAGCTGAAGCCAGGCAGACTGCCACGGGGGACCAAGTGGGGTCACCCTTTGAGGCCTTAGAGGGCTGTAAGCATGGCCTGGTAGCCATGCCAGTGGAACTGGCCAAGCTCTCAGGTACCAGCCAGGGCGCAGGTGGGACTGGGAGATATCAGAGCTGCTAGTCTAGAGGAGGAAAGCCGATAGACAGCAGTGTTCATTCAAACAGCAAAACTTTGAAGTGCGCAAAGACCCTTGACGGCAGCAAATATAACACAGATTATAAGATAGAGTAAAGTAGGATAAAGAATTGGAACACCCAGGCGATGCTGCGGATAGAAGAAACGCAAGGCTCTTTTGAGTAGGTAAAGGTCTGTCACCTGTCACTGGGGCAGGGCAGGACTTCTGGCACTTACGGCTCCATCACAAAAGCTCCTTTGCTCTCTCTCTGTCACAACTTCTGCAGGGCTGTGTGATCCGGCATTATCCTCCTGGTGTGCAGAGCGTGCTTGATCTGGAATCTGGCTTTTTATTTTTTAGCTTTAGCCAAAAGCATTTCTGAAATGTGGGAAAAAGAACGGGGACTGCAGAACCCACTCACGGATCGCCCTGCCTTATTTGGCTGTGGTTTTCTAGTAATGAGACTTTTCTGGATTCAGAGATAGCTGATTGTCCTCAGAGGGTTGAAGAAATGGTTTCAGAAACCTGAAATCCAGGGCCTTATATTTCTTCTAATTATCTCTCTTTCTCTTCTCTCTCTTTCTCCCCTAAGGGAGGAGAGGGAATGCTTTTCACCACAGAGTTTTCTTTAAAGAGTTTTCTCCTCTCCTGTGCATTATCCCTTAGATATTGAAATTATTTTCTTTTGTTTAATCCGCCTCCTGCGGAGAAGCTATGTGAGATTCCGGATGTGGGCTTTGGGGTTGTATTCTTTTAGATGGTGTTGCATTTTTACTCTTAACCCGAGGGTATGTCTCCGCTTCTGTTCCTTCTGTTTCATGTAGGTTAACCATTCAGGTTGAATAGAATAAGGATTCTGGTTTTTAGGATGGTTTTAGACTTCTCTCCTGGGAGAGGGGGTCAGACACCCAGGCTCATCAGAGCTGGGGTGAGGGGTGTAGTGAGCTTCATGGAAGCCTCCAGTTAGGAGAGGATCCAGATGAGCGACTTCCCTCCTGGTCTCCATTTGACACTGTGTGTTTCCTGAGTTTCCCACTTGTACAAGATAATACATGTATCTCATAGCCGTGTGTATCTGCTTTCCTGCGGCACCTGTGCATTCTCCTGGGCCATCCCCACATGGCTTCCTCACACCACCAACACCCGTGGAAGAACACCTACATATAGAAGTACAAGTTTTGCTCTTTGGACTTTGGAAGTGGTTTTGTGATGTTTGAATTTTCTGTTAACATATTGCTCAAGCATTATAGAATGTACGTATGTAGTCTGTTCAGCCATCCTCCACCCCAGAATACCCTAATAAACATTGTTTTCTTTTTTAAAAAAACAAACCTACAATCGTGGTGTCTTTTTTTTTTTTTAAAGATTTTATTCATTTATTTGACAGAGAGAGCGAGAGCAGGAACACAAGCAGTGGGAGTGGGAGAGGGAGAAGCGGGCTTCCTGCCGAGCAGGGAGCCCGATGTGGGACTCGATCCCAGGACCCTGGGATCATGACCTGAGCCGAAGGCAGACGCTCAACGACTGAGCCACTCAGGCGCCCAATCGTGGTGTCTTTTTCTTTTATCTTAATTCATTGGAAAATGATCTTGAAATCTATGACTGCATGGAGATCCCCAGTATCAAGATACGGGGGCTTTCTGACAGCGGAGGAGATAAGATTCCTGAGGACTGAATGTAGTTGATGCTTCTGGATGCTTCTAGATGATTCTTTTGTCTTGGGGGTGGGAAGGGATGGTATCTGGTCCTGTCCGTTGTGGGATGTTTAGCAGCACCTGTCCCACCCGCCAAGACGCTGTCAGCCCCTGTGAAGGGGCAGCAAAATCACCCTGATTGAGAGCCACTGGTTTAAATCCCACCGAATAGCTCACATACGCATGCCAAAAGGAAGCAGGGTCTGTGGAGGGCCACACCAGATATTTATTTTATGTCTTCAACATACAATTCTGTAATTAGAGGATAGGACTGGTGAATGCTTTAGACACTATCATAAATGTGTTGAATTATTTGTGTAAACTTATAAATAGTATTTGGATAAAAAGTAAAGACGGAATACGTCCTTTTCCCAATTTCCAGGCTGTGGCTCAGTGCCTGGCAAGGAAAAGTTACTTTACACTGCATGAGGCTGGATTTGATCCCTGGGCATTAACATCATGATCATGGTTGCTCAAAATAGGACTCCCCGGCTTCCCTGGGGGAGGTTATAGTCCCTGGCACCTTATCAGCACCAGGAGTTTTTAAGACAAAATATTAGAGCACAAAACACAGTAATTAACATCACCAGCATTGTTTGCTTCAGTCTACAACTTGCAGCCCACTACATAGCAAGAAGACCTTGCCTCGAATAGGACAGTAGCCTGTGTTTCACTGGAGGGTCTCTGCAGGACAGTTTTGTGATTTTTTTTTTTTTTTTCATTCAACTGGGTTTTCCTACTCCCTTGTCTCCTGGACCCACTTTCCAATGAGCAAGTTTAGAATGATTTCTAGAGGGTTCCACGGTTTGGATAAAAAGTTCGTGAGCAGGGCGCCTGGGTGGCTCAGTTAGTTGGGCGAGTGCCTTCGGCTCAGGTCATGATCCTGGAGTCCCGGGATCGAGTCCCACATCGGGCTCCCTGCTCAGCGGGGAGTCTGCTTCTCCCTCTGACCCTCCCCCTTCTCATGCTCTCTCTCTCTCTGTCTCATTCTCTCTCTCAAATAAATAAATAAAATCTTTAAAAAAAAAAAAGTTTGTGAGCATTTGGATCTGGGCCTGGTGTTTTAGAGGTGTAACAAAACCCCAGATTCCAACTTCTCTCCTGGCTTTGGGTTTCTCCAGCTGCCTGAGCAGAAACCCCCACGTTCATTCTCAGGGACGTGAAGCACCTCATGTCCGCACGTGGGGCAGGCCCCTGAGGAAGGGCAGGACTCTGAAGTTCCCTGAATCATTGCAGAAATGGGGAGGAACGGTGCCCTGGGGCCATCGGGCTCCCTGCCCCAGTCCGTTAGGATTCTCATCACCTTCTCAGTACAACCAAATCCCCAGGATGCAGGTGATAGAAATTTTAGGAGCTGGAACAAGAAACAACTAATAAAACCCCGAGAGAAATGCCAAGAAAGTGAATAAAAACTGTGACAGGAATAAGATACAAGGCTGCTTGTGTTGGATGATATAAATAAAGCATAAACAAAAACACAGCGTTGTGAGAGAGATGAGCAGAGTATCCGTAAAAGTCACATATACTGGCACTCCTGGTCACACAGCCTGCTTTTATCTTCATGAAGATTTCCCCATCCAGGCTGCTAGGCAAAGAATTCACCAGTTTAAAAGGTAAGGGGAGGGGCGCCTGGGTGGCTCAGTCGTTAAACATCTGCCTTCGGCTCAGGTCATGATCCCAGGGTCCTGGGATCGAGCCCCGCATCGGGCTCCCTGCTCCGCAGGAAGCCTGCTTCTCCCTCTCCCACTCCCCCTGCTTGTGTTCCCTCTCTTCTGTGTCTCTCTCTGTCAAATAACTAAGTAAAATCTGTAAAAATAAATAAGTAAAATGTAAGGGGAGCATTTGGCCTGAGAATACCTTGGGTGGGTATATAAATAGGGATGATCTTTTTTAGAAGACCATTTGACAATGTGATCATAATTTAAAATCCATATCCCCTTTGAGCCAACAATTCCACTGCAAAGAATTTACCCTGCCTTCTCACACCATGTGCCAAGGTCTCTGCAAAAGGATTTCCATTGCAGAATAATTTGTAATAGGGAAGTCCTTGCCACAACCTGAATGTCCATCAAAAGCCAGTTGGTTAAAGAGCTCATGGTGCATCTAGACAAGGGAATATTGTGCCACTATTTGTAAAAAGTGGATATATACCCACTGAAACTAGAAGTGGTCTATGGTATATTAAGTGAAAAGGCCAAGTACAGAACAAAAAAAATATGGTCCTACTTGTATCCATATTAGAAACATAGGTTAGATAGTTGATAAATGTTGGATGATAGATAGAGAGATAGATAGATAGAGAGATAGATAGATGATAGATAGATAATAGGTAGATGATAGATAATAAAGGGATGGGTAGGTGGATGGGTGGATGGATGGATGGGTGGATGGATAAATACGTGATGGATAGATGGATGGTTAGATTCTACCTAAATATAGTTTTTGCCATGTTTGTGTATCATTTTTACCAGTTGTTTATTAAAGAATAAAAGATAGGAAGGACAAACTATGTAGCTGCTGGAACCCAGTCAAGGTTTGGTCCTTGCTCTTTGGAGGAAAGAGGCAGGCACAGCCCTGGCTCAGAGCACTCCCAGGACCAGAATTTCCTCCTTCAGCAAATCTCCAAACAGCCCAAGAAGCAGTGAGTGTCTACCCCACAGAACCTCTTTCAGGATGAATTGCTGCAATCTGGGGAAGAGGCACCTTCCAGGCACTGTGCCTATGGTGTGCCCTGGAGGGTTTTTAATAATTCCTCACTTTGTGGTCAGTGACTCTGGGTGAGTTAGCTCTACATGGGCAGGGAAACAGCTCTACACCAAAGGGAGGCTGGGTCAGCTCTCTTGGTGACAGGACTGTCAAGGATTGGTCAATGGACAGTGCCCACAGGAGGCTCATGATAATAATGTCTCAATAATAAATGCCATTGGTTATTGAGCGCTCCCCATGTGCCCCTCCCCCCAAACACCAGGATGGATGGGCTCTGGGCATGTGATTCCATTCCGGCCTCACAACCACTCCGAGATGGAATCAATCTAGTTTTGCAACTGAAGAGACAGGCTCAGAGACAGCAAGGGACTAGCGCAAAGTCACACAGCCAAGGGAGGTAGAGTGGGACTCGGATTCAGTTTTCTAATGCCAGTGCCCATTTAAACTATTCTCTCCCTCACGCCTTGTAGGGGGAATGTCTCCTGGCTTTTGAGCTTTGGGAAAGCTCACAGGTACACCCCACATCCCCATTTCATTTCCCTCCACCCACACTTGGGGCCATGTTACAGGAGAGCAGCCCAGACCAACATATTGCAACATGAGCTTTTCTTCCAAAAGATAATTAGATTACCTCCCTCACCTTAAGGAAAAGAACAACAGATTAAAAAAGAAATATGACAAGCCATCTGAGTGCCAGGACTGCTCCCCTGAGAGTCGCACTTCCATTTCAGTCCCTCATTCTAGACACGAAACCAATTAAAGTAGTTGCAAGGCACATAGTTAACACCAAGTGACAAAAGCCTGCCTAAGTGTTTTAAAGATCTAATTTACCCACAGACTGTGCCCAGAAAAACATAGCTGGCCTGTTCTTGTACAACTTTGGAAGTGCTTGGCCCGGCTCCAACTTCGGGAGTGCCAACTCACCCTATTCAGATCCCTTGCAGTCACTCCCTGGGCTGCTATTGTTTTTGGACCAGGACAGCAGACAATGGGCGCTCTCGCCCAGGGGCAGTGCTGGGGGAGAGGAGCCAGATCTCCCTGGCAGGGGGGCTGGCTCCGTGAAATCACTTAGTCCCTATTACCAGCCTTGCCCTAAATTTTGCCCTCTCCCACTCTGCCCCCACCTAGAAAACATGGAGACGGGAAAGAGAGCCTATGGCGGAGGCAGGCCTTGTCTCAGAGCTTCTAGCAAACACCTGAAAGCAGTTGTCACGGTCTTAGCTCAGACTGGGGCATCTACTTGTGATGGAACGTGGGCCCCGTTCCTTAGTTTGCAAGGATTTCATTCCAGCTTCAGGAAGGGGTCTTCAGAACATTGTACCCAAATGGAACAGAAAATGTACAACGGACAATAAGAAGGTCATTCCTACCAGACGTGGTTCTCGTGCACGTTTTCTTCCCCTCTCGGTCCACGGAACATGAATGCCTGACGCCATGCGTTGTCCACGAGTACCCAGCTTCAGAACAGGAAAGCGACCACACTCTGATACGAAGCTTGTTTGTTTTTGTTCTTCCAAGATGTTTCTGTCCCTGAAAGATCCGTCAGGTACTCAGCATCTCCTTAACTTAGAAGTTATCTTGGTTTGCAGAACACCTTCACACACGTCCCCCTTTGATTCCGCCACTGGAGGGGGGTGGGGGGCTAGTTGATTCTCCCCATTTTATGGATGCAGAAGGACGAGACCCGGAAAGGCTTTCATTTGGTCAGTGGCAGGGGAGCCCCTACAGCCCTCACTCCAGCACCCCCATACCCCCATGATGTGACTTTCTCCTTCAGCTTCCTTTTTGCCCTTTTCTGGCATCTTTCCACTCACCCAGGAACTGCAAACTATTTTAACTGACTATCCGCTTTTGCGGAGCACAACTATAGACTCTCTCCTGCTATTCCACCGAGGTTTTCCAGGCATTTTTTTACACGTATTAAGTGTTCTTTGGATAACCCCTTCCGTGCTTAAGGGCTAGCCCACCTCAGACTCTCAGCACCAGGCTGCCAAGTGACCTTGCTACGTGCTGTTCCCTTGCCTGTGAGCCTCAGCCGTGGTGGCAACAAAGGGAGCACAGACATGGGATGGTGGCTTCCTCGCTGGACAAGAACAGGCTTCCAGGTAGCAAACCAATGTGAGGGGACAGGAGCAACGAGGGAGGTGCCAGTGCTGCCCTCTGGCGGACCGGGGACCTCTAGGCGCTGGGTGAGCGGGTCTTGCCTGCCCCGCAGGGAGCCCCGCACTCAGCTTCGCCCCACCCACGGAACTGGTGCCGAGCCGGCCAAGCCCAGCTCACCCAGGCGCCACCTGGGGCCTCCAGATCTTCCCACAGTCCCCCACTATCGAGTCCATTTCTAATTTGGTCCCTGCTTGCTTCTTGCCTTTTCTCATTTCCAGTAGAAAATCTGTGCTTCCCCCGGGCCCCTCATTCCTCGCTGTAACACTGAGCATCGCTGCGAGGCTTCACCCCAGCCTCTGAGGCAGGTGTCGCTCTCCCGATTTGGTCGGTGAGGAAAGAGACTCAGAGGTTAAGTAACTTGGTAAAGCCCCACAGATCAGAAGGGAGGGCCCCAGAATCCGAACCCAGACAGCCGGACCGGAGGGTCTGCGTCTCTAACCTCAGCGCTCTCCTGAAACCCACAGGGCTCCAGAAGAGACTTCCTGCAAATCACCCCCTGTTTTCAAAGCCACAGAGGGATTAGATCTTTAAGGAAACCTGGGTTTTAAATTGGTAATCCTCTTGTAATGTGAAGAACTAAAGTATGTGTCTGGATTTTTTTCTTAATTTGGGATTTACTGACAGTGAAACAGAATTGTCCCTTAGGCGATCATCGCTGGCGACATTTTAATGAGTTCTGACAGCAGATTTTGCCCATGTATGTGGCACACAGGTCCCATGCCTGGGAAGGCTCACTGAGCTTGCACAGTAACTGGAGAGCATTTATGAAGGTAAACACATAAAACGCGACAGTGACAAGTTGTGCTCCTCGGGTGACGAGCTCTCAGTTTCCTCATCTGTAAAATAAGATAAGGACACCAAGCTCACCGGGTGACTTTGAGGAATCTGTGAGCTAGTTCAGGTGAGGAGCTTACAGTGCGGGCACATAGCAAAGGACTAAAGAAATGTAAGGTGCTAGTACTGTGGAAACAGTGGGGTGCCATGATGAACCGGACTGGGAAGAGGCTTTAATCTGAGCGACCAGAGGAAGTGTCTCCCAGCAGTCATCCTCAGATGTAAAGCCTAAACCTTAAGAAAGCACCAGCAGTGGGGAGAGAGCACCTCGGGGGAAGGGAGGGGAACAGTGGTGTTAAGGCCTGAGGTGGGAAGGGAGGTGATGGTGCATTGGAAAGAAAACTTGGTCCAGCGGGCTAGCGTAGAGGGACTGGGGAGAGACATGGGAGGCTGGAGAGGAGTAGGGACCCTGTTGACACCATGGGCAGGTGGACACCCTCTAGCACATGGCCGGCAAAGAGGCAGAAGGAACGATTAGGGCTGGGACGCGGCCCATGCAAGGGAGGGTGCAGCGGGCTCTGGGGTGCTCATACTGTGGGGAGACAAGTGGAAGGTTTGGGAGGCAGAACTGATAGGGCTCGTCGGTGCCCGGAAGTGAAAGATGGACAAGCAGAACCCCCAGGCTGGGCCCCTTTGCAGAAGAGGGCCCACAAGGGAGCAGAGGTTCCAAGGGGGTGGAGTGGAAAAGACCCAGCAGTCTCTCGTTAAGTGTGGGATGCCTGCAAGCCCCGTCACCAGCCTCAACTCCAGCATTCACAGGACTCGTCCCTCTCTTCCCTTGTCCGTATCCCACGAGCCAGCAGGGCTTTACCTTCCCTCGCTTCTACCCTTCCCCTCTGTTCCTCTGCCTTCCCCCATGGTCTGTCACCTGCCTCCAGCCTCCAGCTTTTCCCTCTCCAGACTATTGTCCCGAACTTCACTGTCACCAGGCTCTGACTCCACGCTGCCTCCCAACTTTCTGTCCTACTTTCTTCCTGCACAAACAAGCAGACCTCTCACCCATTGCTACCATGTACCCACCCGCAGTTCCCCTCTGGCAAGCCTTTCCAAGCCACTCCCGCTTACAGCAGGTTCTCATCCTTGGGGCACCTGCAGCTTTCCAGCTCATCTCACTCACTCCTCTGCTCATATGTGACCTCGCACTGTTGCTTAGACTTATGTGCATGAGCCTCCCCAGCCCAGCAAGGCTTTATATGCCCCCCAAAAGGGAGGACAGACTCCCCTTGTATCCCCATTGGGTGGTGAAGAGTAGAAACTCTAGGGACAAAGTTTCTTGACCTCTCCAAACCTCCATTTCCCCAACTGTCAAAGGGTGTAAATAATAGAACCTAGCTCAGGGGGTTGCTCTCAGCTTCCTATGTTGGAATCAGCCGCTGCCATGAATAGAATGAGCGTAAAAACTGACGGTGGCACTGACTGTGGAAACGGAATGTGGCGCTGGGATCCAGAGCTGGTGCGTAGTGGGGATCTTGTGACCTATTCTGAAAGAATGGGTGAACTGAGTGTCCCCGAGGCTCAGTGCCTTCCCCCTTCACAAATTCACCAGATGCCTGCCATGTGATGGACACAATCTTCGGGAGACAAAGAAATATAATCCCTGCCCCCATGGAAGTATATGGACCTTTCTTTCTCCCTTCTACCTAGGCTCTGAAGGGTGCAGACTTCACAGGGAGGGACAGGAGAGACCTCATTCCCTCTAAGGAGAACGTTCCATCACATCTGCATGTGGGGCACAGACCAGAGTCTGTGGCATCCAAAGAGACAGCTAGTTATACAAATAGGATTAAAATTCTTCTGGGTTATAATGCCTCATAGACCCCCCCCCCCCACTTTGTCTGGTTAGGAAAGAGTAAAATCTTCAAAGGACAGCTGAGTCTCTCCCTCCTACATACTAAACTGTTGGGAGACAGGCTGCCACCCAGGGAAGTGTCTGCACATTCACCGAGCCAGTTGGACAACATTCTTCCAGCACTTGATAGAAAAGAGCCATTTGTGCATCTACTCACATTTTGTCACTTAATTGTCATTGTATAGGAGTTCATTAACGCTCCCTTAATTTGTTGTGAAGCGTTAAAAGGCTTTCAAATCTAGTCAAACTCAAAACTAGTTTATTTGCCTTTTATGATGATTGAAATGATGTGCACTGTAAAAAACCTTATGTTCAACACTGAGTGATATTAATTTCACTTGACTTCATGACTTAAGGTCAAATACGTTAATCAAGGCCGCCATCATTAGCACAGTTTCCTTTTCTATTAAGTGATTATGATCACTTACTATTAATGAGTCGTGAAGTTTTAATAAATTTTTGCTGGTGTGAAATTGCAAAACAGCAATTATGATACATACTGTATGGATGGCTTGTTCTACGACGTAGATTTGGCCTAATGTTGGTAAAAATACAAAAGAACATTAAGTAATTAATCAGTTGCCTCCGTGGAACCAAAATAAGCCTTCACCATGAAGATAAATGGATGAAAAATGACGAGCCTTTGTTGTTCTTAGTGTACTGTTACACAGTGGGACCTGGACACTTAAAAGGACCTGATGTCCCCAAAATGACATCTTGACTGAAACCAGAGGACAAATAACTTTGCAAGAGTTTTTTTGGGTTGCAGTCAATATTTCTGGCATGGGGCTGATTGTGACAGCACAGGGCAGGGGAGGCTTTCGAAATTAAATATTGATGCAGATAGATTGATAGAAATGGAACAAAAGGATTACTGTCTCAAGGCTGAGACAAGTCCTGGGAGCCTAGAATAGAACCAGAGGCAAGGATTTAGCAACCACATCTGGGGTTGTCTGCGGGGCATGCATAGAAGATTATGTTGAAATGCTGGTCCCTGGGCCCTGCCCCCAGAGACAATGGTTCAGTAGGTCTGAAATCAGGTCCAGGCATCTGCATACATTCAGGATTATTCTAAGAGAAGTGGTGTCCAGTCCACACGTTGAGAAATAATGATCTAGAAGCCCTAAGCCACAATTCCACAAAGCTATACAGGAGTCAAAATTCCTACTGAGCAAATACTCATGTGTCAGGTCTCCATATTAAGCACTAGATTGTAAATTTTCTAGATTGTTTATGATCGAATAAGCAAAGCATGGTATATATATAAATAACAAATATATCACCATTTAAGATTCCCTGAACACTTATTTATAATGTGCCAGGCACCAAGCTGAGGAGTTTACATGCACAATGGGATTTGACTCACCACAACCCCATTTTACAGATGTGTGTTGGGCCAAGTCATGGAGAAGGCATGACGGTTGGTTGACCCATGAGCTGGACCCCGGCAAGTGGAGGGTCGCACTCCCTCCCCTGTCATTGGAAAGTGTATTCCGCCTGCCTTCCTCATTCCCAGAAGCTTCCCAAGCCTTGAGATGGTGATGTAGTGTTGAGACCAGCTGGACAATACATGGTCCGAACCCAGTGAAGACCTCTATTTAAACTTTTAAGATCTGGCAGGCTGGTTGTGGAGGTACAGTCACCTTTTAGCTCCACAAGGTAAGCCCCGGATGTGTGCCACCTACCCAACCCATCTGGAGTATCTGGAGTAGCCTCTGTCTTCCTTGGGCCCTCCTTGCCCTCTGTGTATGGGGACAGTCTGTGAACCAACAATACAGAGACTAGGACACAGAGAGCAAGTGACTTGCCCAGAGTCACATGGCCAGCAAAGCCAAGCTGAGACGTGCATTCCATTAGGCAGGCAGCGGGCAGCGACTGAACACATTTCGGCAGGCGAAGAACACAGCCAGCGGCCACGGAAGATTTCTCCAGTGACAGCAGCATGCGGGGGGCACTCGGGGCAAAGCCAGGAGACCCCTTTGGGAGGTAGTCTCAGGTGCCCAGGGCAGTGGCTTTCAAACAGCTCCGTGGAGCACTGGAGATTTCGGTGTGAGTCCCGGGGTCAATGCGGAGGCAAAGTCCCTCATCCTGTGACCCACCTACTCTACACTCCCTGTTCTCATTTATATAGTGGCTCCGGGGGGAATGCTATCATGTTAACAACATGTTTGAAAATCCCTGGCTTGGGGACACCGAGCAAAGGGGCAGAGGGTAGAAGTAGAGGCTCAAAGAAGCTTCCAGCAACGGGACCAGGTGTTTAACCTGCTGCCAGAGAGCCGTGCTGGAAAAATAGAGTGGCTGGTGATTCCTCTAAAAGGCAATGCAGACAACCAGTCCCTGAGTGTGGCTGAGAGGGACCTGAGCGCCGGGGATGGAAAACACTTGTCTCCAGCCCTGCGAGGTGCTTACTGTTGCCCTGCCCACTTGAGAGAAAAGGCTCACTGAGATCAAGTACCTCCATAAGGATCTCAACTACCCTCATGCAGCACCCACCACATGCCAGACACTAGGCCAGCACTTTAGGTACCTACGGCTCAGGACAGCCCACGAGGAAGGCAGGATTATTTCCCTCATTTTCCAGATGAGGCTAATAAATGCATCTCACACCTCAGTGAGCATTTTGGGGATGGGAGGCTCCAAAGCTCATGTGTTTTCCTCTCTACCGTGATGACATGGTTAAGACTCGAACCATCTTAAGAATTTAACAACAAAAGATAGGGCAGCATCAGTTACACAGTGTAAACTGAACAGATGGGTCCTGCCAGTTACGCTAATTTACCACAGAGCTGGACCATTCAGGCACTTCTCAAAGCCTGCCCCTGCTTGGAGTCACCCCTCCTGCAAGGACAGGAAGGCTGTCTAAATGCAAGAATGATGAAGAGTATCCAGAAAGCCAAAGTCCAGGGAGGGGCTACACAATCTGACAGAAAATGCACAAGGCATTTCGTATGACCACCGAATACCTTATTACACTGGATCACTTGCCTAGGAAACGTTTCTTTCTCCTTAACCATTGCATATGTCATTGCGAAGCCATGAGTCCCAAGAATCTTTTGTGGAGTTCTTCACCGATGAGTCTCAGACCTCACAACCAGGGCCACGGGATCCTTGCCCCTCAGATGCCCATCTGAAAGCTTGTCTGGGTTTGCCAAGAACAGCGTAAGAACTAAACCCCAGCTGGCAAATGCTGCTTTCTGTGTTCCTTACAAATAAGGTCATTTCCCTTATTCTTGGCAAGACAGGTGTCATCTGGTCTTTACTTCATTAAGTTGTCTTCAATCTTTACCCACACAAGAGGCAAAACTGAGAAGTAACTTGCAGACAAAATAGTGCCAACGTGGAAACAAAAATAATGAGGTTGTAACCTGCATATAGCTCCAAGGAAACATATTTGCAAAGAGAGGGGAGCCGAGATGGCCCACTGCCCAGATTCCAGGGTAAGACGGTGATGTGACAGTTACCTCTCTCTAGCTGAGGTCACAGAAAACCTTGGCCCTAGTGGTAAGAATTCACCCCCTGTGGACTCTGCTAAAATGGCCACTGATTTCACTTGAAATGGTGAAAACAAGAGTGAAAAGCTAATTTTTCTTGTGCACTATGCACCAAGAACGCAGCTAAGCGCTTCTAGAGACATTTGCTCTAAATAAGAGGAGAATCAGAGGTTGGTGTAGGGAGCCTCACTTTACAGACTGGCCTAGAAAGGGCATGTTATCCTGTGGTCACACAAACAGCAAGTGGCAGAGCTGGGATCCCAACACAGTGTGACTTCAGGAGCCAGGCTCTCCTACCCTGTCACCAGAGGGCTGCTTCTATGGGCATCACCTTTTCAGAAATCAGTGTCCTGACCAGGAAACATCTGAAGGGGGTGGGGGCGGGGCAAGCAGCAGGCAGGCAAAGCGGGCTGAGGTGGAGGCAGAGGCCCTGGTACACACCCAGGACACATCCTAGGCAGATCAAAATCTTTAGTCTTTGGAGACTAGGTGCACCCAGTAAGACTCAGGTAGATCCACCTTTCTCAGAACGAGACTGTGTGTGACTCTCAACTGCGGAGCCTCTGTTGGGTTGATCAGCTCTGGAAGTCTCCAAGAGTGAACGGCATAACATTAACTAACAATGGTTCTTTTTTGAGGGGCAGGACTGTGGGTGATTTCTCTCTCCTTTAATAAAAATTTTAAATGTTCAATGTTGAGCAATTAGTTTATACAATGAAAAGAACATCAAACTCTACTTTAAAAATATGTATTAACCTATTACCTTACCGGCTATGATAAAGACACCCTAGGAGGGTAAGACTTTGTTACCAACATGACTCACTGAATAACTTTTGAAAGAAAGGCCCTAAGTAGATAGACACCCCACCCTGGCACATGCCTGCAGGAGTTGCTGAATTCTCTGTCGGCCACTTTTCTATCCTACTTATCAATCTACCGTCTTCCTTCCTTCTTTATTCACTTCATGCTTGCTTGGTTCTACAAGGAACCTTGGCAGCTTACATACAATTTAGTTGGATAAAAATTTGAAGTCGGTGAGAACAGAAGAGGCAACAGGAAACAAAGATGGAGATGTAGCACGCATGCCACCCAAGTCCTTGTCAGTCTCTCATCTGGGCCCTAAAGCGGGCAATAGTAAAGAAAGGAGTACTAATTACAATGTCACTGACTGATAGCACTCATGAGATCTAAAGAAACACAGGAGCACCACCATTCCTGAAACTACCATAAGAAAGCATTTGCTCCGGAGTCCTTCATACAGATGGCCCTCTGTGATGCAACAGTGGTCAATGTCCTCATCAATATCATTGTGATCATTTACGTATCAACTTAATCATTTGTAAACATAGACACAGACACAGCCCAAAGGCATTACCCCAACACACTGTTGAGAAAACGCAATTCTAGTAGGCCTTGCATTAGGTCCAGGACCTTTCCTCACCAATGTCTGAGTTAATCCAAATTTTAGGGTATCATGAGCAATGGTGGCCAGACCCCAACGTCCTGAAGGTTGCCTCTGGAGTCCAGCAAATGTTTATTTTAAATTTTACTCTTAAAGTATTTTAAATATCATAAATATGTAATTAAACCACCTATAAACAAATATGTTGTATAACAAGTTCTAACATTTTGGAAACTACTGAATTGGTGAGTCATGCTGCTGAGTTGATGTGTTCTCTGGATTCCTAGCCATGAAGTCCTGCCATACCGGTTTAACTGAAGTGTCCTGTGAAGACCAGGTAAGCCATGGAAGAAGCAAATATTTCCAATTGTACCCACTTATCCGTGTGATTCAAGACACTCTTAAATCCACATGAACACAAATTAGGTTTGTCTTCAACTCTCCCCCATATGTCTTCAACTCTCCCCCAGAACCACTAATTTTAGTTTTGGATTCATGAAAACAACCTCACTGACTGGGAAGATAAGATGACCAACTGCAATGTGGTCCTCTGGATCCTGGAGCAGAAAAAGGACATTAGTGGAAAACCTGGAGACATCTAAATCAAGTCTACAGTTTAACTAATTGTATGGTGAGAATATTAATTTCATAGTTTTGAGGAATTTTTCATATTTATATAAGATGTTAATGGAATAACTAAGTGATAGGTATACTTCTCTATATACTATCTTTGTGATTCTTCTACAAATCTAAAGTGATCTCAAAAAGTTTAAAATTTTTTAATAATCTCATTGTTTTCATGTATTAACTTAATAAAAAACATGTTTTACATTTAAGCTAAAATAATTACATAAATATATAAAAATTTCATGTGAATATGTTTTAATTAATTAATTTATTTATTTATTTATTTTTTAATTTTATGTTATGTTAGTCACCATACAATACATCATTGGTTTTTGATGTGGTGATCCACGATCCATTGTTTTCGTATAACACCCAGGGTTCCATGCAGTACGTGCCCTCCTTAATACCCATCACTGGGCTAACCAATTCCCCTCCCCCCTCCCCTCTAAAACCCTGTTTGTTTCTCAGAGTCCATAGTCTCTCATGGTTCATCTCTCCCTCCAATCTCCCCCCCATTTTTCCCTTCCTTCTCCTAATGTCTTCCATGTTATTCCTTATGTTCCACAAATAAGTGAAACCATATGATAATTGACTTTCTCTGCTTGACTTATTTCACTTAGCATAATCTCCTCCAGTCCCATCCATGTTGATATAAAAGTTGGGTATTCATCTTTTCTGATGGCTGAGTAATATTCCATTGTATATATGGACCACATCTTCTTTATCCATTCATCCGTTGAAGGGCATCTCGGCTCTTTCCACAGTTTGGCTATTGCGGACATTGCTACTAAGAACATTGGGGTGCATATGGCCCTTCTTTTCACTACATCTGTGTCTTTGGGGTAAATACCCAGGACTGCAATTGCTGGGTCATAGGGTAGCTCTATTTTTAAATTTTTGAGGAACCTCCACACTGTTTTCCAAAGTGGCTGTACCAACTTACATTCCCACCAACAGTGTAAGAGGGTTCCCCTTTCTCCACAACCTCTCCAACATTTGTTGTTTCTTTCCCTGTCCATTTTGGCCATTCTAACTGGTGTAAGGTGGTATCTCAGTGTGGTTTTGATATGGATTTCCCTGATGGCTAATGATGATGAACATTTTTTCATGTGTCTGTTAGCCATTTGTATGTCTTCTTCAGAGAAGTGTCTGTTCATCTCTTCTGCCCACTTTTTGACTTATTATTTGTTTTTTGGGTGTTGAATTTGAGAAGTTCTTTATAGATCTTGGATACCAGCCCTTTATCTGTAGTGTCATTTGCAAATATCTTCTCCCATTCTGGGGGTTGCCTCTTTGTTTTGTTGACTGTTTCCTTTGCTGTGCAGAAGCTTTTTCTCTTGATGAAGTCCCAAAAGTTCATTTTTGCTTTTGTTTCACTAGCTTTTGGAGATGTATCTTGAAAGAAGTTGCTGTGGGTGATGTCAAAAAGGTTACTGCCTATGTTCTCCTCTAGGATTTTGATGGATTCCTGTCTCACATTGAGGTCTTTCATCCACTTTGAGTTTATCTTTGTGAATGGTGTTAGAGAATGGTCGAGTTTCATTCTTCTGCATGTGGCTGTCCAATTTTCCCAGCACCATTTATTGAAGAGACTGTCTTTTTTCCATTGCATGTTTTTTCCTGCTTTGTCAAAGATTATTTGACCATAGAGATGAGGGTCCATATCCGGGTTTTCTATTCTGTTCCATTGGTCTATATGTCTGTTTTTGTGCCAGTACCATGCTGTCTTGGTGATCACAGCTTTGTAATATAGCTTGAAATCGGGCAACGTGATGCCCCCAGCTTTGTTTTTCTTTTTCAACATTTCCTTGGCGATTCAGGGTCTTTTCTGATTCCATACAAATTTTAGGATTGTTTGTTCCAGCACTTTGAAAAATGTCATTGGAATTTTGATTGGGATGGCATTGGAGGTATAGATTGCTCTGGGTAGCAATTTGGGTAGACATTTTAACAATGTTTATTCTTCCGATCCATGAGCATGGAATATTTTTCCATCTTCTTGTGTCTTCTTCAATTTCTTTCATGAGTGTTTTGTAGTTCCTAGAGTATAGATCCTTTACCTCTTTGGTTAGGTTTATTCTGAGGTATCTTATGGTTTTTGGTGCTATTATAAATGGAATCGTTTCTCTAATTTCTCTTTCTACAGTTGCGTTGTTAGTGTATAAGAAAGCAACTGATTTCTGTGCATTGATTTTGTATCCTGCCACATTACTGAATTGCTGGATGAGTTCTAGTAATTTGGGGGTGGAGTCTTTTGGGTTTTCCACATAAAGTATCATGTCGTCTGCGAAAAGAGAGAGTTTGACTTCTTCTTTGCCGATTTGGATGCCTTTTATTTCTTTTTGTTGTCTGATTGCTGTTGCTAGGACTTCTAGTACTATGTTGAACAATAGTGGTGAGAGTGGCATCCTTGATGTGTTCCTGATCTTAAGGGAAAGGCTCTCAGCTTTTCCCCATTGAGGATGATATTCGCTGTGGGTTTTTCATAGATGGATTTTATGAACTTGAGGAATGTTCCCTCTATCCCTATACTCTGAAGAGTTTTAATCAGGAAAGGATGTTGTATTTTGTCAAATGCTTTTTCTGCATCAATGAGAGGACCACGTGGTTCTTCTCCCTCCTCTTATTAATGTGTTCTATCACATTGATTGATTTGCGAATGTTGAACCACCCTTGCATCCTGGGGATAAATCCCAATTGGTCGTGGTGGATGATCCTTTTAATGTATTGTTGGATCCTATTAGCTAGATTTGGTTGAGGATTTTGGAATCCATATTCATCAGGGATATCGGTCTGAAATTCTCCTTTTTGATGGGGTCTTTGCCTGGTTTGGGGATTAAGGTAATGCTGGCCTCATAGAATGAGTCTGGAAGCTTTCCTTCTGTTTCTATTTTTTGAAACAGCTTCAGGAGAATAGGTATTATTTCTTCTTTGAATGTTTGGTAGAATTCCCCAGGGAATCCATCAGGCCCTGGAATCTTGTTTTTTGGGAGGTTTTTGATCACTGCTTCAATCTCGTTAGTGGTTATTGGCCTATTCAGGTTGTCAATTTCTTCCTGTTTCAGTCTTGGCAGCTTATAGGTTTCCAGGAAGGCCTCCATTTCATCCAGATTGCTCAGTTTATTGGCATATAGTTGTTGATAAGAATTTCTAATAATTGTTTCTATTTCCTTGCTGTTAGTCGTGATCTCTCCCCTTTCATTCATAATTTTATTAATTTGGATCCTTTCTCTTTTCTTTTGGATAAGTCTGGCCAGTGGTTTATCAATCTTATTAATTCTTTCAAAGAACCAACTTCTAGTTTCATTGATCTGATCTACTGTGTTTCTGGTTTCTAATTCATTGATTTCTGCTCTAATTTTAATTATTTCTCTTCTAATGCGTGCCTTAGGCGTCATTTGTTGCTTTTTCTCTAGTTCTTTAAGGTGTAGAGTTAGTTGGTGAATTCGGGATTTTTCTATTTTTTTGAGTGAGGCTTGGATGGCTATGTATTTCCCCCTTAGGACCACCTTTGCAGTATCCCATAGGTTTTTCATTCTCATTGATTTCCATGAATTGTTTAAGTTCTTCTTTGATTCCTTGGTTGACCCAAACATTCTTGAGCAGAGTGGTCTTTAGCTTCCAAGTGTTTGAATTTCTGCCAAATTTTTTCTTGTGATTGAGTTCCAGTTTTAGAGCATTGTGGTCTGATTGTGCAGGGAATAATCTCAATCTTTTGGTATTGGTTGAGACCTGATTTGTGACCCAGTATGTGGTCTATTCTGGAGAAAGTTCCATGTGCGCTCGAGAAGAATGAGTATTCTGTTGTTTTAGGGTGGAATGTTCTGTAAATATCTATGAGGTCCATCTGGCCCAATGTATCATTCAAAGCTCTTGTTTCCTTGTTGATTTTCTGCTTAGATGATCTGTCCATTGCTGAGAGTGGAGTATTGAGGTCTCCTACAATTAACGTATTGTTATCAATATGACTCTTCATTTTGGTTAACAGTTGGCTTATGTAGATGGCTGCTCCCATGTTGGGGGCATAGATATTTACAATTGTTAGATCTTCTTGTTGGATAGACCCTTTAAGAATGATATAGTGTCCTTCTATGTCTCTTATTACAGACTTCAGTTTAAAATCTAACTTGTCTAATATAAGAATTGCTACCCCACCTTTATTTAAGGTCCACTGCATGGAAGATGGATCTCCATCCCTTCACTTTCAGTCTGGATGTATCTTTAGGTTCAAAATGAGTCTCTTGTAGGCAGCATATGGATGGGTCCTGTCTTTTTATCCAATCTGCAACTCTGTGCCGTTTTATGGGAACATTTAGGCCATTCACGTTGAGAGTGATTATTGAAAGATATGAATTAATTGTCATCATGTTGCCTGTGAAGATGTTGTTTTTATAGATTGTCCCTGTAAATTTCTGTTGTATATCACTCTTGGGGTCTTTCTCCTTTTATAGAACCCCCCTTAATATTTCTTGCAGGGCCGGCTTAGCGGTCACATATTCTTTCAGTTCCTGCCGGTCGTGGAAACTCTGCATCTCTCCATCCATTCTAAATGAAAGCCTTGCCAGATAAAGTGTTCTTGGCTGCATGTTCTTCTCATTTAGTACCCTGAATATGTCTTGCCAGGCCTTTCTGGCTTGCCAGGTCTCTGTGGGTAGGTCTGACGTTATTCTGATGTTCCTCCCTCTGTACGTAAGGAATCTCTTCCCCCTAACTGCCCTAAGATGGCTTCCTTGGTTCTAAGATTTTCAAGTTTTACTATTACATGCTGGGGTGTTGGCCTGTTTTTCTTGATCTTGGGAGGGGTCCTCTCTGCCTCTAGGACTGGAATGTTTGTTTCATTCCCTAGATTAGGGAAGTTCTCAGCTACGATTTGCTCAAATACATCTTCTAGTCCTCTCTTTCTCTCCACTCCCTCTGGGATTCCAATTATTCTGACATTGGAATGCTTCATGGTGTCACTTATTTCTCTGATTCTATTTTCATGGATTCTGAGTTGTTTTTCCCTGGCCTCCTCTTTTCCCTTTTTATCTATTATATTGTCTTCCAGGTCACTTATTCTCTCTTCTGCCTCAGTTACCCTAGCTGTTAAATTATCTAGATTGGATTGGATCTCATTGATAGCATTTTTAAGTTCTGCCAAATTACCTTTTATTTCTGCCCTTAGAGACTCTATGTTGCCATTAATTGATTTCTCCATTCTAGCCATTGTCTTCACAATTGCTAGCCTGAATTCCATCTCCGACATCTTGGTTATATCTGCATCCATTTGTAAATCTGCAGCATAAGTCATAATCTCTGAGTCTTTTCTGTTTTGGGGGCTCCTCCTCCTAGTCATTCTGTTGATGGGTGTTTGAGGGAATGTATAGAGTCCAAATTATTGACCAGACCCCAAGCAAGATGCACCTGTTTTCTTGGGACCTTAGGGTTGCTGGCCTCTTGTTTTCCCAGCCTGTCTTCTGCGGGAGGGGCCTGCCACGCTGTTACTCAGGCAACCCTGTTTGGGCGGAGTTGCCCTGCCCCCCTGTGGCGGGGGATGGGCTCAGTGGGAATCAGTTTTCGGGGCTTTTGTTCTCTGGCGGCTTTCCCTGGTGGCTTTCCACGTCTCTTCCATGAGTCAGAGCAGAAGAGACCGTTTCCAACCCTCTGCCTCAGAGCAGAGAGATCACAGTCTGTTCTTCAGTGAGCTCTCCAGGCCACACCATCTCTGTTTCTGTCCGTGCTGCTATAAACTGCCATGACCTGGGTTGTGCGCCCCTCCGCAGCGCCCCATCCTGCCTCCAGATTGGGGCATGTCTCTGCCCTTTGTGCTTCTAAAACTACCAGCGGATCCCAGTTCGTACGTGCGTGACCCCGCCGCTCCGGGTTTCCGCCCCGGGGGATGCAGTTCACAGGCACGACCCCGCCGCTCTGAGTTTCCACCCTGGGGGCTGCCCTAAAGTTCTTTCCTGACGCTACCGGTGTGTGAGTCTGTGCCCCGTCCCCAGCACGCGAGGCTGTTGCTCACCGGCAGTGCAGGATCCCCATGGCCAGGCACCCTCCCGCTGCCGTTTATCCTTCGATATCTGCCCGCAAGATCACGGCTCTCTGCTTCATACCTCAAAACCAACTGCCTGCGATATTCTGTTTGTAGAGATCCAGATCTTCTTACATCTCAGGCTGGTTTCGTGGGTGCTCAGAGTGGTCTGGTAGATATCCAGCTCAATTCTGGGGACCAGTTGAAATAGTGTCCCCTACTCCTCCGCCATCTTTCCCCCCTCTGTGAATATGTTTTATATATTGATGGTCCATGTAAAATTTCATTTGAAGAAAGGAAACTGTGGCTATAAAAGTTTTAAAATTCTTGTTCATCTTCCCCTACAATTTAGTGTAAAAGATGTAGATGGGACTGAGCAAGGTCAGTAACCACACCAATGAGGTGGGGAGAACCACAGTGGCCCAGGACATGGGCAAGGTGCCAGAGACCAACAAGAGTAAGTTGGTCTCTGGAGTATGCTGGGGTGTGGCTTTGTGCCTGGTGTTGGATGCCCAAGGGGGAAGAAAGTTCACCAAGCACAGGCTTTAGCACCCCAGTCATGTGCATAGGTGGCCCAACATGGGATCCAGTGCTCAAGAGAGGCGAGGAAGGCACAGGAATAAACTTTAATATAAGTGAGGTGCGGGGGTGCACCCCCTTGCCTGGGGAAGCAGAGCCCATGGGGAGGGCTTCTGCTTAGGAGATCAGTCTGCATTGAGGGTCAGAGCCTAAGCGGAATGAGTAGGACAACCCCACTAGAGGACTTTCATGTGGCAGGGCCCCATGACAAGGGTGCAGAAGCATTAGTGGGATAAGGAGGGGGCCATGCTGGGGGGTACAGTGGGTAGCAGTGAAAGGAGACTGTTTACCTATAGTTTACTGGTCAAATTATTTGGTGTATTAAGGATAATAGGAGTCACGTTTCTTACTGTTAGAATTACAAATAGGAAAAGGGAGAAAATTAGAATGAGCTTTGTAGTATTGAATTAGAATTGGAAGTATTGTGTAAGGTCATGATTTTCAACATATAGACACTGAGATAAATATAGGTGTAAGTGGTGTGTATCTGTGCATACATATAATCCCTTGCTCTGTCCATCCACCAGCCTGGGAACACTGACATCCCAATGGCAGTGAACACACACCCTAGCCAGCTCTTGGTTTTAAACACCCATTCTCCACTAAAAAAAAAGCAGGGCTCCTTAGATGAATAGCTGATTCTAGGACTATGGATAAAATAAGCCTGGACTATCTTGTGTCAAAAAGCAAGGAAATACTCAAAGAATGATGGAGACATGGCAAATGAAGAGGAAATTATTGGTCACACCTGGGAAATTTTGAATATCAAAATATATGAATTGGAATAAAATAGGAAACCATGGGTCAATATTAATATGGCTAAAGGAATGAATTGAATGTTTGATGAGGACTGGGGTGTTTACATGGTCTCAAAGAACCTCCCATAACATACTTATTAATTTAAATGGGCAAGAAAGTAACATTACTGTGAAGAAGCTTGACAGATACCTCCTTAATCCAACAGTTAAAGTTAACATCATCAGAAATGGGATGACTCCGTGTTGGGGTGCCACCTGATAGGAAGGATAGAAGAACCCGTGGCACTTCTGTGACATTCCTGCCAAAGATGCACAGCCTCCTGATCATGAGGAAACATCAGACAAACCCCCAATTAAGACACCTTCTACAAAATACCTGACTTTTGATTTTATAAAATGTCATGGTCATAAAAGTTTAGGAAAGACTAAGAGAAAAGACACCAAAAGATAGAACAACAAAAAGTAACATGTGATCCTGAACTGTATCTTTTTGCTATAAAAGATGATTCATGAAATTGGAATCAAGGATGAGGATTAGAGGGTCATGATAAGCAATGCTAACTTCCTGGTTTTCTGGTTGGGTTGTAATCAATGTCAATGTAATCACATGGAAGCATGTTCTTATGTGCAGGAAATACACCAAAAAATATCTGGGGGTGATGAGGTATCACATCAGCAGCTCACTCTCAAGTCCATGAGGACAAAAAAATTATTTGCAATGTGCTTGTCAGATATTTTGGTCAGTTTGAGATTATTTCACAAAAAGTTTTTAAAATTACTGGTGTAACAGAATAGAGGGGCCAGATATCAAGGTTCTGAACACAAAAGAGGAGGTCACTCCATCCCCACTCAGAGGCGATGAAAGATTTTCCATGGAGTATATCCTGAAACATCAAGTACAGACGTATAGGGATTGGTGCCTCCAAGCTCCACATCATAGGGCATTATTGTAATAATTTTATCTTAGAACGTTTTTGCGGTAGGAAAGCCAAACACATACCTCATCCATAAAAATGCACCATTGAAAGATCCAGGGAATGCAATGCTGATCATCCCACCTGTATGAGCTAGTTACCAAAGTTAATGCCAAGATGAGTGAACAAGGTGAGCTGCTGAGGTGGTTTATGAGCTATACAAGAGTTCTTAATCAGTTTTGATTCTGGCAATAATTAAACAGCAGGGCGAGTTGATCATGAGATGAATTAAATGAGATCATCTGGATTGGTTATTCTAGGTAAGTCATGGGTATGGTGAATGGCACAGAGTAAATACCACTGTCATCATCCTCATGCCCATTATGATCATTATTATTGTTGTTACTGGCCATTCCCAGACTGTTAGAGCAAACTAAGTCCCCGGCATAATTTTCAATTCTTCATTGCAGGTGGCAATCGAGCTCATTCAAAAGTGGCATCCAATCACTGAGGAACAAGTTAAAAAAGATGTGGATGCCAGAAAGTGTTTCCTTGATGCTGAAAATTGTTAACTGATCAGCCCAGTAACCATTTGTGCTGACACAGTGATTTGCTCAGTGGTATCCCAGTGCATGTTCTGGGCAAGCCTCAATAACTGGGGACTACATTAAGTTCACACATGTCGCTCCATAATTGGTTCCAACCAGAGAGTCAAAGGCAAAGCAAAGGTCTGTAAACAGCAATCTAATAGTGCTCCTGGTTTGTTTCTCCACCTACAACTCTTGTAAAACACTGACCTAAAAAATTCAGGCTAGTTGCGTACTATGGATAGAACAGGTATAATTTTAAATGGCGTGCCCAGTAAACTAATTGATCTGTAACTAGGGAAAGAAAAAAAGGTAACTCAATAATTATTGCCAGCAAAATAACAAACTGGGTACCTTGACCAATTTTCCTACTGAAAATAGCTAAAAGTGCTGGCAAAAAAAAAGAAAAAAAATGTAAACACCTTCTAAAGTTCATTGATGAACTGGCAAGAGAAAGAGCATGAAGGTAAAAACAAAAACAAAGTCAAGGTGTATACCTAAAAGTTAAGGAGCAAACTAAATAGCTATCACCCTGGGCGCATTTGCAAAATCAGGTATATTGAGCTTAGATTTTCACTGCTTTGCAGGCACCAAAGACAAAGAGCAGGGTCCACCTGGGAGGAAGGGCATGGACTAGAAGACCCTAATTAATAAAATCACATCCCATGAGTTAACTTTAAGTGTAAAGGTGAATTAAAATAACTCCACTACCTCCTTACCAACAATGAGACTACTGGAAATGTTATCTCTCTAGAATCTTGGAACAGAGGGCAAGAGGAAAAGAGCCCTTGAGAATCTATGCTCACAAGCTGGCCCTCACTCAGGATTTCAGCAGCCAGAATCCTTATGGCCTAGAGTCTGAAAACCTTCAAACCAACAATTTAAGTGGTCCTAGATTAGCAGCCATCCCAGGCATCTAGCAGAAGCTAAATGAAATCCTCCCTGGAGAAATTCACTTTCATCCCACAGATAAAGAATTCCCTCAGAGAAAGTTCCAAGGAAAATGAGCCACTCGTTTGCTGAGCACACAAGGAAGTGAGGGAACAAAAGTAAGAATTGGCAAAGACAAAAAAATCAGTAACAATGACTTCAGATACTGAAATTATCAGAGACAGAAGGTAAAATTATTGTTTATAGAAATTAAAAATAAGTTGGAATATAAGCAGAGACACAGAAACTATAAAGATGACTAAGAAGATACAGCTGAAGAGAGAGGTAGTGAAGAAATGATTCAAATTACAGTCCAGAAATAACAAAGATCTGGAATATAGGAACAAGACGTTAAGAAACAGAGAAGATAGATAAAAAGGTTCAATATATGTTTAAACCAGCAGGTCTCAACCAGGGATAGTTTTGCCTCCAGGGGACATCTGGCAATGTCTGGAGATCTTTTCTGTTGTCACAACTGGCAGAGGATAGGGTGTATGCATTACTGTCATCTAACAGATAGAGGCCAGGGATGCTGCTGAAGAGCCTACAACATTTTGGACAGCCCTGCACAATGGCAAGAGTACTGAGTTTGAGAAATCTGGGTCAACGTGAAGTTGTAGAATTCAAATATAGAGGGAATGGGGCAAATGTAATAATTGAAGAGGCAAAAGAAACCAATCCTAATGAATCTTCCCCAAAAATATATAAAAAGAAATGCACAGATATTAAACTTTAATACACCAAAGAGGAAGAGTAAATATTTAAAAAGCCAGAGTACATGAGGGTTCATAATACCATTTTATATTCTTAGAAATTTTCCTTGTTGTCCTAATTCATTTGGTTTGCTATAACAAAATATCACAAACTGAAATGTATTTCTCACAGTCCTGGAGGCTGAAAATCTGAGATCAGAGTGCCAGCATGGTTGGGGAAGGGTTCTCTTCCAGGTTGCAGATTTTTCCTTGTATCCTCACATGGCAGAAGGAGCAAGCAAGCTCTCTGGGGTCTCTTATAATGGTACTAATCCCATTCATGAGGGCTCCACCTTATGACCTAAGCATCTCCCAAAGACCCACCTCCTAATACCCTCACACCAGGCACTAGGATTTCAATATATCAATTTTGAGGGGATGCAACCATTCATGCCATGGCACATTAAAAAGTTAAAAAAAAAAAAAAGCCAGAAAAGAGACAAACCACCTTCAAAAAATCAATAGCTAATTTCTCAATAGCAGTGGATGGAAACTAGAAGGCAATAATATGGCATCTGTAATGTGCTGAGAGAAAAAGTACTGTCAACCTAGAATTTTATACTTAGTGACTACAGCTTTCAAGAACAAGGGAAAGTCACTTTCAGATGAAAAAAAATTGAGTTTCTAAATATAGACCCTCAATAAAGGAAATTCTGCAGGATGTACTTGAGGCAGAGCAAAAGGGGGTCCACATGGAATGTCTGAGATTAAAGGAGGAATAAAGGAAAGAATTGGTTTAAATTGAAACATTGATTGTCCAAAGTGGTGTTGATGAGATGATGATGATGATGATATGATGATGATGATGGTGATGATGAGATGATGATGATGATGATGATGGTGATGATGAGATGATGATGATGATGATGATGATGATGAGATGATGATGATGATGAGATGATGAGATGATGATGATGAGATGATGATGATGATGATGATGAGATGATGATGATGATGATGAGATGATGATGATGATGATGATGATGATGCCTGGAGGGTTAAATTCTAACTAACTTTCTACTAAAAGAAAGCTGATACAGTTGTATTAGTGATAAAATAGATTGTGAGACAAAAACATTACTTGAGACTAAGATCTTTAAAATGATAAAAGTAAAACACACAAGAGTGATACTTGTTTTAAATGTGTATGCATCATATCTTCACAATATTATACAAATATTGACAAATTATAAAGATAGATAGATATTTCTAACAATTTGGAATATTTTGACATATCTTTCAGCAACTGAGAGATTAAACGGGCAAAAATTCAGCAAGAATAGGGGCGCCTGGGTGGCTCAGTTGGTTAAGCGACTGCCTTCAGCTCAGGTCATGATCCTGGAGTCCCAGGATCGAGTCCCGCATCGGGCTCCCTGCTTCGCAGGGAGTCTGCTTCTCCCTCTGACCCTCCCCCTCTCATGCTCTCTCTCTCTCTCTCTCTCATTCTCGCTCTCAAATAAATAAATAAAAAATCTTAAAAAAAAAAAATTCAGCAAGAATAAAGAGAATTTGACTATGATCAACAAGTCTGGTCTAATGGCCGTATATAGAACATTGTGCCAGACAAATGCATAATACTTATTCTTTCCAAATACACAGCAAACATTTAAAAACATCACCACATACAAGCCATTAATAGGATGACATAAATTCTGGTTTCTAGGACAGTACCTAGAAACTGTTTGTCTTAACATGTCTCCAGTTTAGCATTTATCCCAAACAAAATTGTCCCTATTTGTACATTGAAGTATATGATTCAATGTATATGGCTAGAATTAGCTGTAAGGCCAGTGTCAAAAATTTCAAATAATTGTTGTCATACAAAGCATGTTCTCTTCCTAATATATTTAAATTGGAAGAGATCACAAGAGAAATTAGAAAACACTCTAAAATAAATGAAAATGAAAAACACAGCAAACCAAAAGCTATGGGATTCAGCTAAAGCAGTGCTTAGAGGACATTTTACAGCTATAAATGCCTGTATTTTAAAAAGGAGAAAGACCTCAAACCAATAATCTTCTACTTAAGGCACTGGATAAAGAAGAGCCAAATAAGCCTAGAGCAAACAGAAGGAAAGAAATAACTAAGATTAGAGTGAAAAATTGATGAAATATTATGGAATTATTTCTCTGTTTAAAATATTTCAGTGGTTCCTCAGTGCTTTTAGGATAAAATCTGATTTCCTAAGTCATTCAAGCTTCTTCACAGTCGGACACTTGCTGACCTCACCAACATCATCTTTCATCACTTTGGGTCATCCTGGGACCCATCCTGAGACCCAGTGATTGATAAGCAATTTCCAGATGATTTATGTCATAAGTGTAATGGTTAATTAAGAATTATCTCTGGAGAAATAGGGAGTGATTACCAATGGGTATAGCATTTCTTTTGGGGGTGATAAAAATGTTTTACAAGTGATTGTGATATTTGTATAACTTTGTCAATATACTAAGAATTATTGAATTGTACACTATAAATGGGTGAATTGTATGGTATAGGAGTTCTATCTCCATAATTAAATTTAAATTAAATTAAATTTCTTAATTTATTAAAAGATTCCTTGGGGCACTGGGTAACTCAGTTAAGTGTCCGAATTTTGATTTCAGCTTAGGTCATGATCTCAGGGTTGTGAGATCAAGTCCTGAGTTGGGTTCCACGCTGGGAGTGGAGCCTGCTTAAGATTCTCTCTCTCTCCCTCCTCATCTGACCCTCCCCACTCTCTCTCCTCCTCTCTTAAAAAATAAATACTAAAGGGGGTGGAGCAAGATGGCAGAGGAGTAGGAGACCTGGATTTCATCTGGTCTCAGGAATTCAGCTGGATAGGGATCATACCATTCTGAACACCTACAAACTCAACAGGAGATCAAAGAAAAGAAGAGCAACAACTCTCTGAACAGAAAAGCGACCACTTTCTGGAAGGTAGGACGTGCGGAGAAGTGAATCCGAGGCGATATTCGGGAGGATAGATGGCGGGGGAAGGGCCTCCATCGGCCACTTCTGGCAAGTGATAGAACCACAGAGCACAAAATCGGAACTTTTAGAAGTTGGCTCCGCTGAGGGACGTCACTCCGGTGGCTAAGCGGGGGGTGGAAGCCTCGTGGGACAGTGTGGTCTCAGGACCCTCGGGGTCACAGAAAGACCGGGGGTGCCTGAGTGAGGCAGAGCTCCCAGGTAACGGAGCAGGGAAGCCGGCTGTGGAGACGGAGCGGAGGCGCGGGCTCTCAGCTCAGGGTTGCCATAAACCGTGATCCGTGGCACAGTCGGGCCACTGCTCCTCCAGCAGGGACCCAACAAGCGGCAGATCCGGGGAGATTCACCTTCTTCCCCCAGGAGGAGCGGCGCGGGAGTGCGCCGCAGGGATCTGCTGGGTTTGGAGACTCCACACCTGGTCATGTGCCGGAGATGGAAATGCGCGGTCACAGGCTGGGTGAGCACAGAGTACGGCCGGAGACCAGGGAGACCAGAGTGACTGACTGCTTTTCTCTGGGGGCTCACTGAGGAGCGGGGCCCCAAGTTCTCGGCTCCACCGGGGCAGAGATTGGGAGGCCACCATTTTCACTCTCCACCTCCAAAGCTGTACGGAAAGCTTGCAGGTAACAAAAGCTCCTGAAAGCAAACCCGAGCAGATTACTTAGCCCGGACTGGGCAAGGGCGGAACAATTCCGCCTCCGGCAAAGACATTTGGAAACCACGGCAACAGGCCCCTCCCCCAGAAGATCAGCGAGAACAGCCAGCCAAGACCAAGTTTACCAATCAATGAGAATGGCAGAACCCCAGCGCTAAGGGAATACTGCACATAGAATCCATGGCTTTTTTACCATGATTCTGTAGTCTTTCAAAGTTAATTTTTTTTAACTGTCTTTTTTTTTTTGAATTTTTCTTTTTCCCTTTTTCAACGAACATCTTATCAATCCCTTTTTTAAAAAACATTTTTATTTTTCATTTTTAGAGTCATATTCTATCCCTTCATAGTAGTTACCTGTATTTTTGGCATATATACATATAAGTTGTTCTCTCTTTAAAATTTTGAGGTACTTTCTTCTAACAGATCAAAATATACCCTAAATCTCTAGTGTATGGTTTTTTTCTACTCCCTTGCCTGATCATATTCTCTCCTTTTTCTTTTTTTTAAATCCTCTTCTTTCTTTTTTCAAACAACTTCTTATCAATTCCTTTTATAAAATTTTTTATAATTTCCATCTTTACAGTCATATTCCATCCCTTCATCATATCAACCCTTATTTTTGTACATATATAAGTTTTTCTTTCTTTAAAAATTTGGGAGTCACTCTCTTCTAACAGACCAAAATACACCCAAAATCTAGTGTGTGGCACTGATCTATATACCAGCCTGATCATATTTGATCATATTCTGTGTTTTTTGTTTGTTTTGTTCTGTTTTTGTTTGTTTTTATCTTTATCTTTTTCTTTCTTTTTTTTTTTTTCTCTCTTTCCCTTTCTTTTCCCACTGCTTCAGGTCTTTTCTGATTTGTTTAGAGTATATTTTCTGGGGACGTTGTTACCCTGTTATCATTTTGTTCTCTCATTCATCTATTCTCCTCTGGACAAAATGACAAGATGGAAAATATCACCTCAACCAAAAGAACAAGAGGTGGTACCAACTGCCAGGGACCTACTCAATACAGACATTAGTACGATGTCAGATCTAGAGTTCAGAATCATGACTTTAAAGATACTAGCTGGGCTTGAAAAGAGCATGGAAGTTATTAGAGAAACCCTTTCTGCAGAAGTAATAGAACTAAAATCTAACCAAGTCAAAATCAAAAAGGCTATTAATGAGGTGCAATGAAATATGGGGGCACTAACTGCTAAGATAAATGAGGCAGAAGAGAGAATCAGTGATATAGAAGACCAAATGATGGAAAATAAAGAAGCTGAGAAAAAGAGAGATAAACAACTACTGGATCACGAGGGCAGAATTCGAGAGATAAGCGATACCATAAGACAAAACAACATTAGAATAATTGGGATCCCAGAAGAAGAAGAAAGAGAGAGGGGGGCAGAAGGTATAATGGAGCAAATTATAGCAGAGAACTTCCCTAATTTGGGGAAGGAAACAGGCATGAAAATCCAGGAAGCACAGAGAACCCCTCTCAAAATCAATAAAAATAGGTCAACACACCGACATCTAATAGTGAAACTTACGAGTCTCAGAGACAAAGAGAAAATCCTGAAAGCAGCTCGGGAGAAGAGATATGTAACCTACAATGGTAGAAACATTAGATTGGCAACAGACCTATCCACAGAGACCTGGCAGGCCAGAAAGGACTGGCAGGATATCTTCAGAGCACTAAACGAGAAAAATATGCAGCCAAGAATACTATATCCAGCTAGGCTATCATTGAATATAGAAGGAGAGATGAAAAGCTTCCAGGACAAACAAAAACTAAAGGAATTTGCAAACACGAAACCAGCCCTACAAGAAATCTTGAAAGGGGACCTCTAAGCAAAGAGAGACCCTAAAAGCAACATAGACCAGAAAGGAACACAGACAATATACAGTAACAGTCACCTTACAGGCAATACAGTGGCACTAAATTCATATCTTTCAATAGTTACCCTGAATGTAAATGGGCTAAATGCCCCAATCAAAAGACACAGGCTATCAGATTGGATTAAAAAACAAGACCCACTGATATGCTGTCTGCAAGAGACTCATTTTAGACCCAAAGACACCCTCAGATTGAAAGTGAGGGGGTGGGAAACCATTTACCATGCTAATGGACACCCAAAAAAGCTGGGGTGGCAATCCTTATATCTGATAAATTAGATTTTAAACCAAAGACTGTAATAAGAGATGAGGAAGGACACTATATCCTACTTAAAGGGTCTATCCAACAAGAAGATCTAACAATTGTAAATATCTATGCCCCTAACATGGGAGCAGCCAATTATATAAGGCAATTAATAACAAAAGCAAAGAAACACATTGACAACAATACAATAATAGTGGGGGACTTTAACACCCCCCTCACTGAAATGGACAGATCGTCTAAGCAAAAGATCAACAAGGAAATAAAGACTTTAAATGACACACTGGACCAAATGGACTTCACAGACATATTCAGAACATTCCATCCCAAAGCAAGGGAATACACATTCTTCTCTAGTGCCCATGGAACATTCTCCAGAATAGATCACATCTTAGGTCATAAATCAGGTCTCAACTGGTACCAAAAGATTGGGATCATTCCCTGCCTATTTTCAGACCACAATGCTTTGAAACTAGAACTCAATCACAAGAGGAATGTCGGAAAGAACTCAAATACATGGAGGCTAAAGAGCATCCTACTAAAGAATGAATGGGTCAACCAGGAATTTAAAGAAGAATTTAAAAAATTCATGGAAACCAATGAAAATGAAAACACAACTATTCAAAATCTTTGGGATGCAGCAAAGGCAGTCCTAAGAGGAAAGTATATAGCAATACAAGCCTTTCTCAAGAAGCAAGAAAGGTCTCAAGTACACAACCTAACCCTACACCTAAAGGAGCTGGAGAAAGAACAGCAAATAAAGCCTAAACCCAGCAGGAGAAGAGAAATAAAGATCAGAGCAGAAATCAATGAAATAGAAACTAAAAGAACAGTAGAACAGATCAACGAAACTAGGAGCTGGTTCTTTGAAAGAATTAACGAGATCGATAAACCCCTGTCCAGACTTATCAAAAAGAAAAGAGAAATGACCCAAATTAATAAAATCATGAATGAAAGAGGAGAGATCACAACCAACACCACAGAAATACAAACAATTATAAAAACATATTATGAGCAACTCTATGCCAGCATATTAGATAACCTGGAAGAAATGGATGCATTCCTAGAGATGTATCAACTACCAAAACTGAACCAGGAAGAAATAGAAAACCTGAACAGACCCATAACCAGCAAGGAAATTGAAGCAGTCATCAAAAATCTAAAAAACAAAAGCCCAGGACCAGATGCCTTCCCAGGGGAATTCTACCTAACAATTAAAGAAGAATTAATACCTATTCTTCTGAAACTGTTCCAAAAAATAGAAATGGAAGGAAAACTTCCAAACTCGTTTTATGAGGCCACCATTACCTTGATCCCCAAACCAGACAAAGACCCTATCAAAAAGGAGAATTACAGGACAATATCCCTGCTGAACATGCATGCAAAAATTCTCACCAAAATACTAGCCAATAGGATCCAACAGTACATTAAAAGGATTATTCACTACAATCAAGTGGAATTTATTCCTGGGCTGCCAGTTTGGTTCAACATCTGCAAATCAATCAATGTGATGCAATACATTAATAAAAGAAAGAACAAGAACCATATGATCCTCTCAATAAATGTAGAAAAAGCATTTCACAAAGTACAGCATCGTTTCTTGATCAAAACTCTTCAGAATCTAGGCATAGAGGGTACATACCTCAATATCAAAAAAGCCATCTATGAAAAACCCACAGCAAATATCATTCTCAATGGGGAAAAACTGAGAGCTTTCCCCCTAAGGTCAGGAACGTGGCAGGGATGTCCATTATCACCACTGCTATTCAACATAGTATTAGAAGTCCTAGCCACAGCAATCAGACAACAAAAAGAAATCAAAGGCATCCAAATCGGCAAAGAAGAAGTCAAACTCTCACCCTTTGCAGATGATATGATACTTTATGTGGAAAACCCCAAAGACTCCACCCCAAAACTGCTAGAACTCATACAGGAATTCAATCAAGTGGCAGGATATAAAATCAATGCACAGAAGTCAGTGGCATTCCTATACACCAACAACAAGACAGAAGAAAGAGAAATTAAGGAGTCGATCCCATTTACAGTTGCACCCAAAACCATAAGATACCTAGGAATCAATCTAACCAAAGAGGCAAAGGATCTGTACTCAGAAAACTATCAAATACTCATGAAAGAAACTGAGGAAGACACAAAGAAATGGAAAAACGTTCCATGCTCATGGATTGGAAGAACAAATATTGTGAAGATGTCAATGCTACCTAGAGCAATCTACACATTCAATGCAATCCTCATCAAAATACCATCCACTTTTTTCAAAGAAATAGAACAAATAATCCTAAATTTGTATGGAACCAGAAAAGACCCCGCATAGCCAGAGGAATGTTGAAAAAGAAAAGCAAAGCTGGCGGCATCACAATTCCAGACTTCCAGCTCTATTACAAAGCTGTCATCATCAAGACAGTATTGTACTGGCACAAAAACAGACACATAGATCAATGGAACAGAATAGAGAGCCCAGGAATGGACCCTCAACTCTATGGTCAACTTATCTTTGACAAAGCAGGAAAGAATGTCCAGTGGAAAAAAGACAGTCTCTTCAACAAATGGTGTTGGGAAAATTGGACAGCCACATGCAGAAGAATGAAACTGGACCATTTCCTTACACCACACACAAAAATAGACTTCAAATGGTTGAAAGACCTCAATGTGAGACAGGAGTCCATCAAAATCCTAAAGGAGAACACAGGCAGCAACCTCTTTGACCTCAGCCGCAGCAACTTCTTCCTAGAAACATCGCCAAAGGCAAGGGAAGGAAGGGCAAAAATGAACTACTGGGACTTCATCAAGCTAAAAAGCTTTTGCACAGCAAAAGAAACAGTCAACAAAACCCGAAGAGAACCGGCAGAATGGGAGAAGATATTTGCAAATGACATATCAGATAAAGGGCTAGTATCCTAATCTATAAAGAACTTATCAAACTCAACACCCAAAGAACAAAGAATCCAATCAAGAAATGGGCAGAAGACATGAATAGATAATTTTCCAAAGAAGACATCTAAATGGACAACAGACACATGAAAAAGTGCTCAACATCGCTCGGCATCAGGGAAATTCAAATCAAAACCTCAATGAGATACCACCTCACACCAGTCAGAATGGCTAAAATTAACAAGTCAGGAAACGACAGATGTTGGTGGGGATGTGGAGAAAGGGGAACCCTCCTACACTGTTGGTGGGAATGCAAGCTGGTGCAGCCATTCTGGAAAACAGTATGGAGGTTCCTCAAAAAGTTGAAAATATAGATACCATATGATCCAGCAATTGCACTACTGGGTATTTATCCCAAAGATACAAATGTAGGGATCTGAAAGGGTACGTGCACCCCGATGTTTATAGCAGCAATGTCCACAATAGCCAAACTGTGGAAGGAGCCAAGATGTCCATCAACAGATGAATGGATAAAGAAGATGTGGTATATATATACAATGGAATATTATGCAGCCATCAAAAGGAATGAGATCTTGCCATTTGCAACAACGTGGATGGAACTGGAGGGTATTATGTTGAGCGAAATAAGTCAAACAGAGAAAGACATGTATCATATGACCTCACTGATATGAGGAATTCTTAATCTCAGGAAACAAACTGAGGGTTGCTGGAGTGGGGGGTGGGGTGGGAGGGATGGGGTGACTGGGTGATAGACACTGGGGAGGGTATGTGCTCTGGTAAGCGCTGTGAATTGTGCAAGACTGTTGAATCTCAGATCTGTACCTCTGAAACAAATAATGCAATATATGCTAAGAAAAAAAAAAGAAGATAGCAGGAGGGCAAGAATGAAGGGGGGAAATCGGAGGGGTAGACAAACCATGAGAGACGATGGACTCTGAAAAACAAACTGAGAGTTCTAGAGGGGAGGGGGGTGGGAGGATGGGTTAGCCTGGTGATGGGTATTAAAGAGGGCACGTTCTGCATGGAGCACTGGGTGTTATGCACAAACAATGAATCATGGAACACTACATCTAAAACTAATGATGTAATGTATGGGGATTAACATAACAATAAAAAAATTTTTTTAAATAAATAAATACTAAAATATCCCATTCAGAGAGTAATAAAAGAAGTCACAGAATAGAAGATATTTGCATCAAATATAACTGTCAAAAGAAATAGTACACAGAATATAAAAAGGATTCCTACAAATAGATAATAAAAAGACAAGAAATCCAATAGAAAAATATGGGGGAAAAAATCTTTCAGAGCAATTGCCCATAACCATATGAGAAGATGATTAAGTTCACTAGTAATCAGGGAACTTCACATTAAAACCCTGGGGAAATACCACTACAGCCCAGCAGGTAGCCAAATATGTGAAAGTATGACAATACAAGCCTTCCTGAGGATGGAGTCCATCTGGACAACACATATCAGTGGAAGTAATATAAATATTTTGGAAAATATTTTGGCATGGTCTAATAAAATCAATCAATCATCTTTGTTGGGTTGACTTTTCTATATTATGAAATGTGCCTCTTTATTACTAGTAACATTTTTATGTGTTTTAAAGTCACCTTTGTCTGATATTAGTATAGCAACCCAAGTTCTGTTGTCACTGGTATTTGCATGAGATCTTTTTTCCATTTACTTTCAATCTTTTTATATCTTTGAATCTAAAATATATCTTCTGTAGATAGGAAATAGTTGGATTTACTTAATGGGTACATCCTAAGGCAATGCTGTCTAAGTCGGTAACCACTAGCCACAAGTCACTCATGGGACAGTTGAGCCATGACCGTGGTTAGTCTGAATTGAGATGTGCTGTAATTATGATTTACTACTCACCAGATTTCAAAGACAAAGTATGGGTGGAAAACAATGTGAAATATCTCATTAGGAATTTTTATTTAGCTACATATCAAAATGATAATATTTTGGAAATATTGGGTTAATTATTAAGATTAATTTCATCTTTTTGCTTTTTTTAATATGGCTGCTAAGAAATTTAAAATTACATATGGGGCTTTCATTTGTGATCTTATATTTCAATTGGACAGTGCTTCCCTTAGAGAAACTCTTTAAAAAAAAAGTTGTTGGTTTTTTTTTTTAAATAATCTCTACACCCAACGTGGGGCTTGAACTCACAACCCCAAGATCAAGAGTCACATGTTCTACTAACTGAACCAGTCAGATGCCCCTCTTAGAGAAACTCTTGTACATGTCTGTCAAGAGACATGTAAAAGAAGAGTCATAGTGGCATCATTCCTTCAGCAAAACAAAGCCATAAAAGCTGGGAATAACCCAAAGCCCTTTGAGAGTGGAATGAATAAATAAGTTGTAGTGTATTTAAACAGTGGAAGACTATACATTGGTGACAATAGAAGAGCTACAACTACATGAATGAATCTCAAAATCCATTCTAACTGAAAGAAGCAAGTCCCAGAATAATTTACATCGTATCATATCATATAATATCATATCGTATCATATCATATTATATATAATGATTTCATTGACATAAAGGTTCAAAATAAACATAGGTAATAAAAGTAAAGAAAGAGGGCTGCAAACAGGGAGAGACACACTGAGGCACAGGGAAGTTTCCTAACCTGGGTGGTGGTAGTACTCAGGTGGTTTTCATTATTATTCTTTAAACTATATATACATGTTCACATCCTCTCATGAAAGTATAAAATATTTCATAATAAAAAGTAAAAGAAGAAAAATATTCCCTTTTTTTTTAAGATTTTATTTATTTATTTGGGAGAGAGAGAGAGACAGCATGAGCAGAGGGGGGGGCAGAGGGAAAGGGAGAAGCAGACTCCCAGCTGAGCAGAGAACCAGATGCAGGGCTCAATCCCAGAACCTGGGATCATGACCTGAGCTGAAGACAGATGCTTAACCCACTGAGCCCCTCAGGCACCCCCCAAAAATCGCCTTCTGTTAAGAAATAATGAGAGAAACAGTAAGATGGACCATACCTGTGAGGTTGGTAAAGGTAAGTTAGAAAGAATTGGAGGCTATAGACCTTGCTGAGGTCTAGCGACTAGAAATCTTACCTGGGCATCCATAGAACTTAAGGTTTTTGACCAATTTGCACAATAGGCACTAATTACTTGGCTCTCACCAATTGTGAAGCAATAATTGGACTTTGGTTTTTAAAGCTATGAACAAGCCTCCCAGGTATCATTCAGGATCTGGGTCAATACAACCCTGGCAACAGGTTCACATCAGTTAACTACACCCTAGGGAGCTCTCTCATGACCGGATCTGACTGCCAAATTCAGCCTTCCCATGGGGGTTAATTTCACCGAAGTTCTTTGAGAGAATGAGAAAAATTTGATAAGTTTTACATTTTAATGAGATCCTGATAGCCACTTCTGATTTTTACTTCAGTTGTTATCATGGAAACTTGGCACACTTGTTGTGTTTTGTTTGTTTGCTTGTTCTTGTTTTCTGGGCTACTGGAAAGCCTTCGTGAAAGCAGGTACAAAATGAGGGGATGCAGTTTTTCTGGGAAACATGGCAGAGAAAACTGGTTTTAGGTCATCCCCAGTTATTGCTAAGTGATGACAGAAGCAACTTTCAAATGTCAGAAATAGTCCTAGACAGTTCTGTACTAGGAACAGGGCAACCATCAAGGGTGAAGGTGTTTGGCTGATACCTTCTCTGACTCTTAACCTCTTGATAAGCTCTGGCTCAGCTACAGCAAGGATTAAAATGAGAAGAAAATAAGCATTTCCAATCCACCTTTTAAATTCTAAGATGGTAGACAGTAAAAGGAGGCTGGTTAACAGTAATGTGGAGAACTCTCCCCTAGAAATGGTCCTACCATAGTCCAAAGAAATTTCTTTCATAGGCCCCAAACAAAATTAAGCCAAAGATATCCACAACAAAACTCATAGCTTTTTTTAAAAAAGAAATTTCTTTCATAGGAAGCCCAGCAATATCAGTAATACAATGATCTATCTCCCCCTTGCATTTCAGATACTCCAAGAAAAAATGAGCAGAACCTTCCATCCTCTCCCTGTTGTCCAGGAGGAATTTAGATGATAGCTCTAGAAAAGTCTTTTTCTGTCCACGTGCATTCCCATTAAAATGAAAACCCAGCCAGGAAGGTGGCAACAGTGATCCTAGCAAATGAAGCTATGGTTATGGTTTTTTGCGCATTTTAGAAATAAGAAGGTTATACATTACTCTTGTGGAATAGGCCATGAAAACTTTGAAACCAAACAAATTCCTAGAGACAAGTTATATTATGTGGGAATAAAACTGATCACAGCATTGCAGAGTGATCTTTTAAATAAGAAAAGCTGCAACCTCTCATCCTGTACCTGGTTTCAAAAACAATAACCTATCACTGCCCTACTAAAAATCATTCTGGATCATCCATTCATCCATTCACCCACACATCCATCCATCCACCAATCCATCCACTCATCCATCCATCAATCTATCTACCTACCCAAAAGAGATCTATTGAGCACGTAGTGTGCCAATTAAGTTTTAGGCACTGGGAATACAGTGATGAAAAAGATAAGGTTTTTGAAATCTTGGAACTAATGTTCCAATGGGGCAAAGAACAGGTAGGGAACACAATCAGATACATGAATAAACAAAAAAAAAAGAGAAATAAGACTGTGATAAGTACTATGTGGAATCTTAAAATAAGGTGTGGCGGTAGAGAAATTAGGGAGCTACTTTAGCTTGTATGACTTCCCTGAGGAGGTGATATTTAAGCCAAGACCAGAGTGACAAGATCTGGAGGAAGAACGTTCCAGATGAGCAGAACAACGTGTATCCAGGTCCAAAGCTTGGTAGTGGTGTGCTCAAGAAACAGAAGGATGGCCAGTGCAGCTGGAGCAGAGTGGGTGGTGGGCTGAATAAATGACATCTCAACCTCCAATCCCTGATCTTCAGAATCTGCACCACATTCAAGGACATAAGGACAGACCCCGCTTAGCCTCTCTCTGAGAGCCTTCGTGCTGGACCTGGGGCACATGAGGGAGATGGTAGCTGGGCCAGAGTAGAATCACATAGTCCACAAGGATGGGCGGGTAGCACAGGACTCCTTCTCCTGATCTCAGCACACCAGCTTGAGGTATGGAGCAGAGGGGCTGGCCACACAGGGTACATTTCAGGAAGCCTCTGATCCTCCTTCAGGAGGAGATCCCATTGGGCCGGTTTGTGTGTTCATTGGTGAATCCATCACCACGATCAGTTGAAATAATTACCACAAGGTTAGATTTGAGGATTTCTGAGGACACTGCCTCCTTTGAACAGCCTTCCCTCACAACTGCCCTCCTGACACCTAACCTTAGCTCCCATGGGAGCATGTGCTGCGTGTCCTGAACTGTCCCAAGCAATTTACAACGTAAACTCGTGTAGTCCTCAAAGCAAGCCCAGGAGCTAGACACGATTCCTGTCCCCACACTGAGGCAGGAGAGGCGAAGCAGCGTATGCACGGCTAAGCAGTGGTGAATGTGACATCCTAACCCAGACACCCTAATATTTTACTATTCAATTTTGTGGTTCTAGATTCCTCTCCCTTGGGTGTTTTGTATTTGCTTTGTTTTAAACTTAGAGATATTCTTAAAGAGACCAGCATATTAAATCAGTACCGTTCGGGTACGCTGCTTTTTTCCCGCTCCACCTGGGCCATATCAATGCAGCAGGGCCGGGCTGAGTGTAGCAAAGGGAGCCCTGGTACGGTCAGTGGCATCTTGAGGCGGACTGAGCCAGAGGGTGAGTGTAAAATTCTGTCTTTGGTGGGCAGGCAGAGGTCGTAAGAGTTGTATCAGTTCTGAGCTTTGAAGGCTAAGGATGGGCCCAGCACAGGGACGGGGCCTGATGGGGTAGATTGATTACAGAAACGGCCCCAATTTTCCACACCTCCCTCTCCATATTCCCTTTGGAAGGAGACTTTGCCGCCCCTCCTCTAAGCAACGTCATCTAGCTCTCCACTCCGAATCAGGACTGGCCTCGGAACACGCTTGGCCCAACAGAGCACAGTGGGAGTGATCTGTCAGGGCAGCCTGTTCCGAGTCCAGGTTTCAAGAGGCCTCGAAACTTCCACGCTCTCTCTGAACCCAGCCGCGGCGGTGTGGACAAGCTCAGCTGGGCTGCTGGCCGAGGAGAGGTCACGTGAGCAGAGCCCCTCGTGTCGTCGGAGGCCTCAGCTGGCCAAGTGGCTCACAGCAGGCACGAGCCCAGCCAAGACAGGAAGAACCATCCAGTTGAGACCAGCCCAAATGACCATGCCCTGGAACTGTGACCCATGTAAACGGTGGTTGTTTTCAGCCACCAAGCGTGGGGTGATCTGTAACACAGCAACAGCTATTTGGTACGGTCAGTGAGAAGCGAAGTAAGGAGGTGGACAAATGCAGCTGCGTGGCGGAGAGCAGGGCCGGGCTGAGCGCAAGCAGGATGGGCATCGCCTGCGGCCCTGGACAAGACAGGGGAGCCGGGCTCTGCTGGTGTGCGCACCGCTCCAGGGTCTGGAGGCCACTTTTCTTCCAACTGGGTGGACTTCAGGGACCCGAGAGCCTCTCTAAGACGCATCAAACCAGCTCTTGTGCTGGTCTGTGGTCTTCGGGAAATGGAGTACTTAGGGTTGGAAATGGAGGAGGATATGGACAGGATGCCCAGAGGGGAGGTGGACAGGCTTCCCAGATGTGCTGGTACAGCTGGCTCAGACTCAACCCCCTGGCCGCAGACTCAGATCAGATCAAAACCTTGGGCAGAGGGCCTGCGGCTTGTCTTTGCTAAGTGGAGGCTTGAGAACCAGGGACATCCCCAGTCACTCATTCAGGGGCACTTTTCCTGCAATTATTAGAATGGGAAAGTGCTACCAACAATCAGAGGATCAAGAAAGAGGTTTGCAATTTGCAGGTGCTCTTCTGAAGTGCCATCTGTTGCCGCTGGTCTCTCAGATCAGGGGCTCAGTGTTCCAACAAAAGGGATTACCAAAAAGAATTGGAATGGAATGGAATTGAACTGGCAACCTATTTAGGATCCAAGGCAGGCAGCGGGCTGGGTCAGGCAGGAGTGACAGGAAGAGGTAGTGAACAGGTATAGCCCTGATGTGCAGGTGGAAAGCTCAACCAGGTTCCTCGTTTGTCCCCAGCGAACACTTGTTGGGGAGCGGGGTAAGGAGGGTGGGGTTGGCCAACCTCCCCTGGGAACGAGCCTCAGCTTCCCAGCCCTCCGGAATGCCCCTGTGGACAGCTAGCCCCATGGGGCTTCACCCCATCATCATGCCACCCCCCCCCCCACACACACACACACCAGACACCAAGTAACCCAAATCCACCAAATTAGTCTGATATCCACCCATCCACTGGAGTCAGACAGACGGGATTTGAATCCTGGCCCTGCCAGGTATTAGCTGAATGACACTGGCCAAGTTACTTCTCAGCTTCTGGTTGCCTCGACTGCCACGTGGATCTGAAGGGGGTACTCGCTCCAGCTCCTGGGGCTGAGGTGAGGAGCCAGTGGGACAACTCAGGGGATGGCTCGGCCCTGGGCCGGCACAGAGGAAACACCCTCTGTAAGTGCAGCTATCACTCTCAACACTAGACCGGTCACGGTCATGGTCACGGTCACGGGCCATCTGCTGAGGCCGGGGCTCCGGGGCCAGGTGGGAGCATCAGGTGTGGTTCCTGCTCCTGAAGGACTCACCTGGATGAATGGAGGATTTAGCAGCTGCCGCACCAGTGCCCCTCACCCTCAGAGAGCCCCGGGGAAGAGCCGCCTCCAAATCCAAGCATGACGGCCAGACTCCAGAAGCAGAGAGCAGGCAGAGCCCTCCCAGGGGCCTTCTCGGTGCTCCCCATTTGCCCCCTCACTGTTCATCCTCTTAGGATGTGAAAACTGGCGCAAGGGTTATCACATTTTATAAATGAAAATGTCCCGAATACACATAGACATTTCCAGCAAATCACACTCTTGGAAAGCTGGTCCAGTGACTTCTCTTGGAGAAGCTTCCCAGAACATCCAGGAAACTGCAGGATGAGGCTCTCAGGGTGGACAGAAGCAATGGGTGACTCCAGAGGCCTGGGAAGGTTTGTTAGAGTAGCTGCTGCTCAAACTTGAACTTGCCCAGGAAGCACCTGGTGCTCTTGTTAAAATGCAAACTTTTGGCAGGGGGTTGCTGAGCATCTGCATTTCTAACGAACTCCAGGGGAGGCCAGTGCGGCCACTCCGTGGACCACACTAGGGCAAGTGCTTTCCAAATCTAGGCCACAGAAGAATTGCCTGGGGAACTTTTTTTTAAAAATGGCTTTATTGAGATATAACTTACATTCTATATAAGTCACCCATTTAAAGTGTACAATTCAATGGGTTTTGGTATATTCACAGAGTTGCATAGCCATCACCAAAATTAATTTTAGAACATTTTCATAACTCTGAAAAGAAACCCCGTATCTCTTAGCAGTCTCTCCCCAGTCTCTCCCCAGTCCTAGGCCACCATGAATCTACTCTCTGTCTCTATGGATTTTCCTCATCTGGGCATGTTACATAAAAGGATTCTTTTGACGTGAATCGTTTGTGTATGCCTTCTTGCACTTAACATGTTTCCGGAGGTCATCCATGTTGTAGCATGTATCAACTTCATTCCTTTTTATTGCTAAATAATAGTCCATTGTATGGATACACCCCATTTTATTGATCCATTTAGCAGCTGATGGGAGTTTGTGTTGTTTTCATTTTTTGGTGATGGTGTATAATGCTGTCGTGAACACTCATGTACAAGTTTTTATGTGAATGTACGTTTTCATTTTTTTTTTTAATTTATACCTAGGACTAGAATTGCTAGGTCATGTGGTAATTCTGCATTTAACATTTTAGGAACTTTCAGGCTGTTTTCCAAGGTGGCTGCATATTTTTACATTCCCACCAACAATAGTTGAGGATTCCAATTTCTCTACATCTTTGGCAAAACTTATTATTATCTGTCTTTTTGATTATAGCCATCCTATTGAATATGAGGTATCTCACTGTGGTTTTTGTTTACATTTCTCTGATGGCTACCTAGGGAGCTTTTAAAAAATACTGATTTAGGGGCGCCTGGGTGGCTTAGTCGTTAAGCGTCTGCCTTCAGCTCAGGTCATGTTCCCAGGGTCCTGGGATTGAGCCCTGCATCCTGCTCCCTGCTTGGCGGGAAGCCTGCTTCTCCCTCTCCCACTCCCCCTGCTTGTGTTTCCTCTCTCGGTATGTCTCTATCAAATAAATAAATAAAATCTTAAAAAAAATAAAAAATACTGATTTATTATCTATACCCTGACCAATTAAATCAGAATATCTGGTTATGGGACCTGAACCAGCATTTTTTTAAACTCCCTAGGTGTTCTCATATGGTTCATATTTGAAAATATATTAGGTGTTGGATTAATTAGGGTTATTCAGAGAAACATACCCTACAAGAACTATAGAGATAAAGATAGAGAGAAATATACCTGGCTAGCTCTCTCTATCGGGATGGATGGATAGATGATAGATAGATAGATAGATAGATAGATGATAGATAGATAGATAGATAGATATAGATGAATAGATAGAGAGAGAGACAGATGATAGAGACACAGAGAAATAGATTTATTTTAAAGAATTGGCTCACATGGTTGCAGAGATTAAGTCAGGAAGGGAAGAGTTGCAGATCCAGCCCAAAGGCAGTTGGCGGACAGAATTCACTTTGTTTAGGAAAAAGCTAGTCTTTTTCTGTTAAGACCTTCAACAGATTGGACGAGGCCCACCCACGTTATGGAGGGTAATCTGCTCTACTCAACGTCTACCAATATAAATGTTAATTTCATCCAAAAAACACCTTCACAGAAACATCTAGAATCATGTTTGATCAAATATCTGAGGACTATGTCTTAACCAAGTGGACACATTACATTGATCATCTCATTTCTTATCCTGCAATAAGAAACTGCCCCAGGCCATGGGGATACTGAAATGAAAACATGGTTTCTGCTCACAGGAAGGTCACAGTATAAAACAGGGACACGCCCAGTGCCTACCTCATAGGAAGGTCATGAGGAATAAGTGACAAAATGCACTGGCGCCCAGAACAGCATCTATACATTGAGACCCAGAGAAGAGCAGCAGCAAGTAGCATTCTTCTAGGTGATAGGAAGAGTCTTATTTTCAGAGCAATTCATACACTGAGCCACAGCCACAACCGTCCCCTGGTACCGTGTAAGAAGCCCTCACCCAAGAGAGATTTACTGCCATACAAATATTGCCCTGCTGCGCCTATTGGCGGCCTGCTGCCCACAGCCACACACACCAATCTGAGCAAGATTATTAAAACATAAATCCCCATCTCTTGTCTCCCTCTCATTGGGCCGAAGCATCACCATGTTCATTAGTGGGAAATGTGAGGTTATATAATCTAATTTTTATAACTCTCCAAGGATAGTGCGGGTCATACATTAGGATGAGATTTCAACCTTTAGAGATAAGAGGAATGTCATTTTTATTAAAAAGGACTACAAAGCATAACGAGAATTATTACCCCAAATAGGCAAAATAACCCAGAACCCACAGAAAGGAGTGTTTACAATTCTTTCTAATACTCTGGTCTCTGAAGCAGGAGCACAAATTAGGCAGCTCAAGGGCATTAAACAGCCCCCAGGCTGGACAAAGCGACAGAGGAGGGTATGGGGCCCTGGATCCTGTTGTCCAGCTGGCGGGAGGCTGCCCGTGCCCCGTCCTCACTCTTTGCCTGGGCATGCGTGTGTGGCTCTGGCAGGAAGTGGGGCCAGGGAGCGGCGGACCCCAAGGCTGCCCCGGCACCCCCCACCATGCAAGACATGGGCAGGCACCATGGAACATTCAGCAGGAGAAGCCTGTGTGGCTCACAAGAGGGGCCTGCTCCAGACTCTAAGTGCAGGTGCTAGCCGCTCCCTCCTGCCCCCTGCTGCCCCTCTGGGGCCACTGTGAGCTGCTGGAGCAGATGGCCCTGCTCCCGGGATGAAGGTTCTGTAGGGTCAGAAGTACCCCCGTAGACATGGACTCTAAGGCATCAACAAAAGTCACCAGCATTTGGTCAGTCTGCCTGTATGTTTAAGGCATTCTAGAATAGGGTTCGTGGCACATTAATTGTGTACACAAGTGGTAAACCCATCAGCGACAAGATGTTCTTAACCTAACTGTTCTACGAGATTCAAGAAAAGACTTAAGAATCAAAAGCTTTTACCTGTGAATGGAATACAGATCACTGGTTTCCCTGGCAATGCCCCCCACGATGGGCCTGCAAGCCAGTGGCATGTCCCACCATGCTCAGGATGGAGTAAGCTCTCATACCCAGGCTGCTTCCCTCTCTGACTTTTCCTGACCCCAGCCCCCACTCTTGCAGGCATGGACTGGGAATTCATTGAATTTGAGTCTGGGGGTTCACCCACCATCGCACTGCCCTAGCTTCCCCTTGGTCCCCTGCCTACCCAGCTTTGAAGGTGCCTTCCCCTGCAGGTGAAATCTTTCCCTGCATGGTCCCCATTGCCTGCCCTTTCCCATCCCTCACTTTCCTGCCATTCTGCCTATGGTGTGAGGTTGCTGGGTGCCCATGGCTGGCCCCCTTGGTCAGATGATACGCTGCTGAGGGCAGCCACCCAGCCCCTAGAACAGTACCCAGCAACACGGAGCAGGTCTCAGTCATCATTTGTAGGTTGATTTTACCAGAATCCATCCTAGTTGCACACAAGCGAAGAGAGGAAACAAGCTAAGCTTCTTAAAATTCATGCTCCCACATGTCCGACTGTGCTGGAGACAGTAACAACCTGCCTCCTCTACATCTCAGGGAGAAGTTCAAGGTCCAAAGAGAAGGAGAAGGGGTGGAAGGCTGAGGACACACAAGCCCATCTCAGGGTCTCCCCCAGCTCCTCTCTCTCATAATCCAGGGTGGCTCAGGCAGGAAGTTCTGCCTCAGCTAATCAAAATCTTTCTTGTTGCAGTTTAAGCCAATTTCCTGGGCAGCATGATGCACTTTTCATCAAGGACACATGGGTGGCAATTATCTTTGAGAGTGGCTATTACAGGCAGGCTTAGCAGATGACAGCCTTTTAAGTTTTCAGAAGTGTGTGTGTCTTTATTCCATGCCATATGGACTTCCTGCTCTCCTGTTCTGCATGTTTAAAACCCCATCTTTGAGCTTATCTATTTGAAATCCAAGTAATCCGTTGGAATGGTCAAGTAAAACCATATATGCAAAGTTGAACAATGTCCCACCAAGACTTAAGCAAAGGTGACCTACGCATCAAACTTGGAACAAACCTGACTAGGGCTCTCTCAAGAATGTTCCAGACCTTCACTTACACCATAACTCCTGTAAAGGCCTAAATTCCAGAGATTTCTCATGAAATACAGAAACAGAGATCTATAACCAGGTTATTCTAACTTTGAAGCTATGTTTCCTTAAACATTTGAATAATAAACTCTTAAGTACAATTTAAAAAGTCACCCAAGGAGAATGTTGTAGAGGGGATTTGGGTAGCTCTTTTTCCTACAGAGAGCTCCAGGCCCTGAACCCAGATTCTGTAGAAATAAATATTAATGGAGATTTTGGTGTTAAGCAAAACCTCATGTTATCTTTGCAAAATATCCACAGTGAAACCAAACATCCAAGAAAAAAAAAATCTCACTGCTTTACCACTGATCTGGATGGAGGACTGAAAGTTTAATTAGAAGTATTTCCCCCATCCCTCATTTGTATAGGAGACATGTTTTCTGTCTGGGTGGTCTGCTTTGGGATGAAATTAATTTTTTATAATATGTGCTTCTGGGAACTTCCTCTCTTCCTATCATCCTCTAGTTCTCATTAGTGCTGGGTATGAGTAAAATACTCAAGTTTTAAAATACCCCTTTGAGGCCAGAGGGACAGACAGCTCTGCCGATCTCTGCTTACAATTCAAAACAAAGGAAGTGTTGACATTTCAAAACAATCTTTGGGGGTTCACCAACACGGGCTTCCCAGGACAAGGTGCTCTCAGGCAAAAGCTGGAGCCCCTGCAGGGAAGATGGCATGGTTGTCACCCAGAGTCAGGGAGTATCTCCTTAGGGTCAGAGAAAAATGACATGAATTGTCTTGGTGAGGAGACGGGAGTGGGGAGTGGCTTTTGGACCTCAGTTCTGGGACTTGTGGGTTCTAAATGTTTCCTGATTGAAGAGCTGGAAACATCTAACTGCGACTTCCATGAATGACTGACCTGTTTCCTTAATGGTTTCATGGAACAAAATGCCCATGGAACAGCGGCAGAAAGAAAACCAATCCTGGGCAGGAAACCATCGAGATTCTCCAAGGGGATGGGAGAAAGAACAGAAAGTTGTTATTTTTCTAATGGAGCAAGAAAGTATTTTCCATCCAGTTATGATTATTCAAACAAAAATCTTAATTGTTATTAAAAATCAAAGGAATCATTGATCTCTTGGGAGACACCATTGCCAAGTTTCAGATCTGAACAGACGGGTTTGGTCTTTGACAGTTCAATAGATATGGGCTTAATTTTAGAGACAATTGTTTTAAAAACTATGTATATTTCTGGATTTTTCCTTTTAATTTTCAATACTTTTCTCTCTCTTCTGGATGAGCAGCAAATCCAGAAATACTAGAACCAAAAATTCACTTCAAACTCTTGACATGGAAAACCAGATGCAGTTTATTTGTGTCAAGTTTTCTAATAGCTAAGTCTATCTGTTAAAACAAATAGAAAAATATTTAAATCAAAATCATTTTATACTAAAATATTCCATTATTCCCTCTCCTCCACCACCCCTTTTCACTTTACTTTATTGTCTTTATTATAATAAGCAGAAGAAGAAATAAGATGTGGAAGCAAGAAATCTTGGCTCTAGAGAGGCAATTGCACTTCCAAGCTTAAGAATTGATCATTTACTCTTCCTATCATGCTGTTCAAACTCATATTGGTCTTTCTAATTTTAACAGCAAAAGTCAGCTTGGAAAGAATGATTTTGTGCATATTTTCACAATATGTTAACAATTCCAACAGTGAGGAGTCAACAGTTACAACATACATCATAATCATGGAAACTGCATTAAGACATCAAAAACTAATGATGTAATGTATGGTGATTAACATAACAATAAGAAATTTTAAAAAATAAAATAAAATATATTAATATAAAAAAGAGGAGATAATTATGAATGGAAAAAGTATATATTATTTGTGTCTAATAGCAGCTCTGGATGATGAGAATAGGGCCTTGCTCTTGAGAACACATGTTTGGTGACTAAGATCTCATTTTGAAGATTAATTGTTCAGAGACAGCTGTCTGAGACACCCTCTCTTGTCACTGACAGAAAACGGGTCCTCTGAGTCTGTCCTTCTGGAGTCCTGGGGTAGGGGCTGACTAACAGGGGAGCAAAACCAAAGGGCCCAGGCCCACAGTGTTGCAGGGACCTTTGGTCATGGTTCTGTCTCAAACAGACCATTCCTTCCTCAGAAACTCACTTTCCCACAGGGCTCTCAGGGCAGTGTTCTTATTAAGGTGCCTTGTGATCCAAAGGTGAGACAAGATCATTTTAGGTGAGACAAATGTGAATTTCATTTTCATCTAGTTGCTATGTAGTTACTTTCTTGTGTATTACTAAAAATACAGTTAGCACATGGAAACGTGGTTTCGGAGGAGGAGAACTTAAAAGGAGGCAAAGTAACAAAAGTAAGCATATTGGGCGCCTGGGTGGCTCAGTTGGTTAACGGCCTGCCTTCAGCTCAGGTCATGATCCCGGAGTCCTGGGCTCGAGTCCCACATCGGGCTCCTGGCTCAGTGGGGAGTCTGCTTCTCCCTCTGACCCTCTGCCCTCTCATGCTGTTTCTCTCTTGCTCACTCGCTAATAAATAAATGGATAAAATCTTTAAAAAAAAAAAAAGTCAGCATATTTAGTTCTCAAAATCACAACCCAAACTTTGGTTTGGGCATAGAAATGAGAATAGTAGAAGCAAAACAATGCATGTGTCTTTAAATTCTATGCCTTAAGAGTCCCCCAAGCCCTACTTCCAGGAATCCTGCTCTTCCAGATGCAGAGACTTGATCTATTATAACCACCAGGATGCACAACAGTAGTAAGGTCCGCACTGTACAGGGTCAGGCCCTTGTTTAGGCCCTTGACCCAAATGACCTCATTCTGGGCCCCCTCACTCCTGAGAAGGCATTGTTATTTCCATTGTGAAGTTGCAGAAACTGAGTCACGGAAAACTAACCACTTGTACATGGAAGGATCTGGATTTGAACCCAAATACAAAGCCTGCCGTCTTAACCCTTGCCAATGTTACATTCCTCACACCCTTTGATCACGCCATGCTCTTCCCTCATCAGGTGGTCTGAAATGTGGAAACTCACAAGGAGGTCCCCGTGTAGTCAGCCTGAGCCGGGGACACAGAGGCTGCTGACAGAGCCCCTTGACCAATCCCCTGTCCCCTCTCCTGAAGGCTGTGGCCCTAGCTTATGAGCCATTTTCAAGAAAGCAGGGCAAGTCCTGTCAAGAAGTGAGATGGTTGAAGACAATGGGTAGGTAACTGTTTTCTTCGTTTTTATTTACACATCTGGTAAGAAATGTAATGTCGGGTAATAGTAATAGCATGATAGGAAAAAAGCCTGACCAGTATGTCTCAACTTGATCAGGGACACAAAATGCCTTTAGCCTTTCTTTTTGTTTTTTCTGTGTTGTTGTTTTTTTTTTTTTTTTAACTTGATCTTCTCCCCCAGGCTCCATCACTTCAAGATCGGATATGCCTTTTGAGAAAACATGATTGAAGTTAGTCTACACATCATTTCTCAACTTTTCTTGGCTTTCCCCAAAGACAGTGCCTGTTAGAATGTGCAGAGGTGATTTTTCAAATCTACTGTCAAATTGCCTATGAAAACGACTCTTCTTCCCAAGGTCAAATTAGTCTTTGAAGAATATTTGGGATCACTGAAGGTAAATTACTTCTAGGCATCCTAATGATAAGTGATAGAAAAAGAATTCACATCCCTTCTTAGAGTTAATGAGAATTAATCAAATGTTAAACTTAGGTAATGAGAGAAGTATGCACTGTGCAGAGAGAGGTACACGCTGCCTGAGATGGGTGGGCAGGCGGGCCCTGAGTGAGTTCCGTGCTGGCTACAGTGCTGCTGATTGCCAAGTGTCTGGCCTGCACGAGCGGAAGCCACTAGACCAAAGGCCCTGGATGTGTTGGCAGGTTACAATAAACCATGTCAAGTGAGGTTGCAGGAAATACACGTACATTTACCATGGGAGTAAGACAGAAAGCTGTCACGACGAAACACTAGAAGCTCATATGTCCTTCCCTTGGTTTACACGAAAGCATGAAAGGCACAAAAAATAAAGTCAAACTGTGCAGTTCAAACAGCTCAGGAGAGGACGCCCCAAAATTCAACTCAAAGTTACCTTGAAATTCATCTAGCTTTCGATATTGGCATTCTCTCTCATTTTCGTCCTTGTTCTCTTCCATTCTCTGTGTGCCAAACCAGCACCAACCGATGGCAAACCCAGAACCACCACCCTCACCTGGAACCTGGCGTTTGGGGAAGCAATCATAAGGATGGACCTGAGTGAAGGGCACAGCCAAGTTCATGGGGCTGATGCTTCTTATTCAGGCAACTACCACCCTGTAGACCTGTCATTGAAGGCCCTACTCCCATTCAGTTCAGTAACAATTGCTGACATCCACATTCTCAAAAATTCCTAAACTACAAACATTTGCAAAGCCAAAACTAACTTCTTATCAAACTGCCTTTCTAGTGGTGAACACGTAATGAGAGCCATTCCATCCATTCCATCCACTTCAGTAATAACCTATATTGGCTGAGCATTTCCCGGGTGCCAGGTACTGTGCTAGCACGTCTCCTATATTGTCTTATTTCTTCTTTACAGTGGTAAAGATTTTCCTTTCACAGGTAAAGAGATTGAGGATAAGGGAGGTTAACTTGCCAGAGGACGCATAGGTAGATGAGGTCTAGGACTCTGGCAGGGTAGCAGACCCCAGAGCTCATGGTGTGAATCCTGGCTAGTTCAAGTCCACCTGAAGTTGACCCCTGGAGGTGGCCACTGACAACTGCCATGGGTGCTACACAAATCCTATAGGAAGGACCCACCCTGAAGCAGATCTGCCCCCCTCCCCCAAATACACTTTCCTATTCATGAGCTCCACAAATATCTGAGCGCCTCCAAGGAACCAGACCCTATTCTGGACACTCAAGTTATAGCAGTGATCAAAAGAGGCAAACTCCACTAAGCCAAGGAGCTTATACTCTAGTGAGAGGTAACAGACAGACCAATAAGTAAATAATATGTTCAGCGGTTAATGATAAAGAAGAAGGAGACCAAGTGGGGGGCAGTGTTATTTCACACAAAGTAATCAGGGAAGTCCTTCCTGAGGAAGTGATCCTGACCAGGGATCTAAAGGAAGTAAGGGAGGAAGACATGCAGATAATGAGGGCAGAAAATTCCAGACAGTGGGAACAGTGAGTACTGAGCTTCTGAGCAGCCGTGTGCTTGCAGGAACATCAGGGAAGGATGCAGGGGTCAGGGGAGGCAAGGCAGTGGGATTCTATGACCACTTGCTCACTCATGCTGAACACTTACTGGGACTGCAGGGCCTGGGGAGAAACACAGAGAAGCAATCCCAGCCTTCAAGGAGGTCACAAACCCATTGGCGATTCAGGACACAGAAACCTGAAAGAATTGCTTGAGGAACGAGAGAGTCTGTACAAAATGAACGATAAAGGGAATGCACGGGAGTCAGGAGAGATCCCTGTGGCCCAGGAGCATCTGAGAAGGTATGAAAAGAAGTGGAAATGTTCCTTGACCTTGACGGATGGCAGGATTCAGATCGGTAGAGAAAAGGGGAAGTTTTATTCAGCACCCAGCACAGTGAATACTCAAGATACTCAGTGAATATTGGTTGCACAGACTGAATAAATTAACAAACGACCAGGAAAGCTGTGGGAGATAAAACAGGAAGGCTAATTGGGGTCAGACTTTAAAGAGAGTTGAATGCCACCCTATGTTCTGTAAAGAATTGGGGCATTTCTGTTCATTTCAACCTTAAAAACAATTATTAATATATTGCAAAAATTGTAATCTTCTTTTTCATAGTCAACCATTTCAGAACACATTGTTTAGGCTGCTAGAGCAAAAAAGAAATCCAGCACATGAGTTTAAAATTTTTCTTTGAGTGACTTTGGCCCAACTGTCATTAATAAGACTGGTCTGTAAAAGCTTGTGATCAGATTGCACTTTTCACAAAGAGATGGGAGGCTAGGCCTCACCCAGATCTAGTGAAAGAGGAACTCAAAAATTCACAGGTAATTGCCTCAGTAACCCTCAGATTCTTACTAATGTTAGGGATGCAGGCCAATATAAATTTAAAGCGCTGATGTGCCTGTTTCTTGGGAAAATGTCTGCAGTATTTTAACACAATCCCTTATTGCACCAAAGCACTTGAAGGAGACTAATAAATTATATCACACTGGTTGCGGGGAAGGGGGTTGGGGGGAGGATCTTTTTTTATTGTGGACAAAGTCTCAGGGTAGGTGAGCTGTTCATTTTTCCCTCAAGATCCAGGACAGCATGTAAACTTCAGAGATGGACCATCCACATCCAACTGTCAGGAGAATCAGTTTTGATGTGAAATTGCAATTTGGACTGAAGACCAATATCTTGCATGCCATATTAAATAAAACATCACATAAAGCTTAGAAGCAGTAGGAGAGACAGGAAAAAAAAAAGTTTGAAAAAATTTAGCAGAGTAACAGATGCCAGTTAAACCGAAGACAGAAGATAACTTCCCAAGATACTGTATTATGGCCTATTGCTTCTCGAACTGACTGCATAAACTGCACGAGGCATTGAGCCACCATAGAGCTCGGAACTATTAGCGGAAAAAGGGATATGTTTATTTGATCACCAGAACTCTCTAACAGCGGTATCTGTGCTGCAAGAGGTAATTCACAATCAACATCACTTGGCACTGCTGCTGAATTTATTAAAATTTTTTAAAAAATCACTCTAATTTTGTCAATCGTTCTGAGACAACAAGGTCAAGTTCAGAATCTCAGCCTTGCGAGGTGGGGTGACAATGGCACCAGAGAGAAAGAGAAAGGCCTAGTACAGAACACTAGCTTTCAGCTTTCTCTGTACATGCTCCAGCAACCAGTTGCCCCTCCTGCTCTTCCTATAAGTCTAAATGCACACACCACCCTTCAACGTGGGCTTGGATGGGAGAGAGGTGAGAAGGTTTTCCAGCCTCCTACCATCTGTACACAACTTTTCACCTAAGCAGCCACCAAAGGTGTGGGCACCCCTTTTCACTTTGTTCTGCTTCTGCCTCGACCATTGGCAAGAGGTCACCTAGAAGGAAAGGTTTCAAAGCTGACAGAAAGCTTGGCCTGCCTGGGAAAGATTCAGCAGCTTCTCTCTCTCTCTCTTTTTTTTTAAGTGCACAAAAGGCCAATAACTGAGTGCCTCCCTGAACCTCCTCAGGGCAATGATTGAAGCCCCAAGCCCAGGAGAGACAAGTTTGATGAATTTTCAGGAGATAAGAGCAGGGACTGCTGTGATCGATCCCCCAGAACTGCATGCCATTTGGGATGGAAACGGGCATGTTTCCTGTGCTCTGAGGAGGACTTTATCTTCTCAGGTCCAGGAAGAGGAAGAAAAGCTCGACTGATCTTTCTGATGACTGCATTATTAAAACTTTCTATCTCCCACCATTCCATTTCTTTCTCACTGTCTAGTGACCTTTTTTATTGGATGGTGATGAGAGAGTCTCGTTGCCTTAAACTTATGATCCATTGGCTTGATTTAGTATTCTATTTACTCAAAAACATATCTATTGCTCAGAACCTCTGGCAATATGTTGGAAATACAGATGGGAAAAATATGACTCTTATCAGCTTAAGTGCTTTGTTTAAAAAATAGCCCAAAGCATTATCTAGCAGAAAATATCAGACATCATATGCAATGTGTTCTATCTCAAGCAAAAGGTCAAGAAAGTGGAAAGGTGGCCAGGTATGGGGCTGCTATGTTTCCAAGGACACTGGAAAGGTTCAAATACTGTGGGTGTCAAACTGAAGGCAAGGATCTGCCCAGACATATGGGTAAATCCTTATGTCCTAATTCTTCCCTCTTTGATACAGCCGCCCCATTTATATATTTGCTTTGATGAATTATAATAATGGCTCTGCATGGTATAAGAGTGCTTGCAACATATATTTATAGAAAGCTAATTTATTCATCAGATAATCTCCAGGGAAGAGGGCTTGACTGATGGTGTTTAAATCTGTGCATGTGAGCGAGGAACTTCCTCCCCCCTTCTAATGGAAAACAAATATGCATTTCCATTGCTGAAACATGGAGTCAGAAGTTCCAGGTAGACAAATACAACTTGAGAAGTCCAGCTCTTCATAAGAATGTCTGCTGTGGAATCTAAAACTTGGAAATGTGTGATTTTTCTAGTCAGTTCTGTTGAACTTCTGGTGACCTCAGAGAGAAAGGCAATGGGTCAGGATCATCATAACATCTGGGGCTGAGGGGACTGTGATCTTCAGGGGCAGCCAATTAGGAAATGAAACCAAAGAATCAAAACTCCTGGAGGTTGTCAAGCCTCTGTTTAACATCAGCTCTGACAAGCATGACTCAAGTCCTTAAATGCCTGTGGTAGGAGGTGCTAGGAAAACAGAGTTTCGTGGCTTTTATCCCTGCGCTCTGGTGATTATTACGTTAGAGGAAAAACTACTGAAGTTTTTATTGGGGTTTTACTTTTCCCTGAATTAAGATTTGGCTAAGAGCTAGGGAAGGACTTTTTCCAAGACCCTTCTAATCCTAGAATACCTAAATTTACCACTTTAAAAAATAATTGCTGGTCAACTATAAAAATCACATTAAAATTTAAGAAGCAAACACTAGTCAAGAAAAAGAAGGACATTTCTGGCAAAAAAAAAAAGAGAGAGAAATATTCCAGATTTAAGGCAAGTTCACAAGTCAAATATAAGGTCAAAGAAGAAAGAAAGACATTCATTTCAAATAGTAGGAATTCTAAAAATGTTGGCATGAAAATAACAACTACAATGAGTGGTAGAATGCAAGCTGCTCATGGTCCAGGGTTTGTAATAAACCTACACGCCATTTAGGATACTAGATAACATCAGTACTAGTTTGGTATATTGACCTGGACACTCTGTGTCTAGATTGGAAGCTATTCCTGAGGATATTCCTCCAACAGGTAAGGGTCCCAAGGGAGAGAGGCTTGAGACCAGAGGCTCTCCTGGCCTTCCCACTGAAGTTGCAGCTGAATCTAAATCAGACAAGTCCTTTAGAGAAAAAAAACACTAGATATCAGAACCTCTTCATAAAGTAGATGAATTCAAGGTGCTGCATTGAAAAGTAGAGTTCAGTTCTCCTATCCTGAATCAGGGCTGGTCCTGTACTTAATCAGTGGAAGACCATGGAAGTGACACTGGGCCATTTCTTTTATTTATTTATTTATTTATTTATTTATTTATTTATTTATTTATTTATTATTTAGAGAGAGAGAGAGAGAGTGCATAGTGAGGGGAGGGACAGAGGGAGAGAGAAAGAGTCCCAAGCAGACTCCACACTAAGTGTGGAACCTGATGTGGGGACACTGCACAATTTCTGAACCTAGCCTTTAAGAGGACTGGCAGCCTCAGATTCTTTCCTCCTGGAATGTATGTTTGGGGGGAGGCTGAGCCACCAAGCACAGTCTGGCTACCCTCCTGGAGAGGACACAGGGAAAGACTAACTAGAAAGAGACTCAGAGACTACACAGAGAGGGAGAGGCACCCAACCCTCCCAGCATTCCAGTCGGTCTTCCGACAAATTCAGTCCCATTTTACTATCACTACCTGAGAGACTGAAGTGAGGCCAGCAAAAAACTTCCAAGTTGAAGCCACTCAACCCCCAGAACTATGAGATATAATCAAATGGTGGTTGTTTCAAGCTGCTAAGTTTGGGGGTAATTTGTTACATAACAGTGGATAACTGAAACACAAGGGCATCTGAGTATTGTTATTTTCATCCACTCATTGATTGATTCATGTATTTGTCCATTTGGCAAACTTGCTGAGTACCAGCAATATAGGAGGTATTCTGCTGGTTGCTGGAGACTCAGCATGAACATGACATACCTGCTGATGCTACCTGGGAGCCCCTGGCATAGCAGCAGAGATATCCATGGCCATCAAACAAGCAACTCTAACCATGATGGGTGCCATACAAGGTGAAGGCTAGGACCACTGTGGAAGGAGACAAAATATCCAACACCAGATATATAATTCACAATGTCTGGCATCCAGTCAAAAATTACCAGGCATGTTAAAAGCCAGGAAGGAACAACTCATAAAAAAGAGAAAAATTAGTAATAGAAACAAACTTAGGAATGACACTGATAATAGAATTAATAGGCAAAGATATTTATTAAAACAGTTATAACTATATTCCATAAGAAGGAGAGACATGGAATATATGGGAAAAAAAAGACTCAAATCAAGCTTGTAAGATGGAAAAGACAATGAGATGGAAAATACATTGGATGGTACTAACAGCAGGTAAGACAAGGCAAAGAAAAGATTGTAAACTTGAAGACAGAGAAATAGAAAATACTCAAAATGAAGCACATAGAGAGAAAAAGACTAAAAATAACAGAACAGAAAACAATGATCTGTGGGACAACATCAAGTTGTCTGGGTGGGGAGGAGGCAGCAGATAAAATATTTGAAAAATATAGCCAATTTTTTTCCAAATTTGATGAAAACTATAAACCCACAGAGCCAAGAAGTCAAGGAACCTCAAGCACAAGAAATATAAATATTTTATATATATACACATATATATACATGTATATATATATCAGGTTGCTTAAAATAAGTTTGGAAAAAATCTTAAAACCAAACAAAGGGAATAGAGATAAGGATGACAGGAAATTGTTTGTCAGAAGTAATGCAAGCCAGAAAAAAGTGGATTGACATCATTCAAGTCCTGGGTGGCAGGAGGGTGGGGGAGTGAAGCTCTTAACCTAGAATTCTAAAGCCAGTAAAAACATCTTTCAAAAACGAAGATGAGACGCCAAGTCAGCTCTTCATCTCACAATTTCTGGCTTCAAAACTGTTTTTCTCCTTTTTGAGTTAAGGAAATGAGCTTGGAAAGGCAACTTTTCAATTCACCTCAAATTCATCTATAGGTTTAATGCAATCCTAATCAAAATCTCAGCAGCTTTTTTTTTTGTCCAAAATTAACAAGCTGATTCTAAAATTTATATGGAAAAGCAAAGTGCCTAGAAAAGCCAAAACAAATTTGAATAAGAAGAACAAAGTTGGAAGGCTCACATCAAATGATTTCAAGAATTATTATAAGGTTACAGCAATCACAGCTTATGGTATTTGTGCAAGAAAGACATATAGGTCAACGTAATAGAAGAGTCCGGAAATAGATTTACTTAAGTCTTTTTGACTTTGACAAAGTTTCCAAGGTAATGCAGAAGCCATACTCTTTTAAACAAATGCTGTCAGATGAGCTGGATAGCTAATAAATAAATAACTGAATAAAACTAAAGAAGAAAACCTGATTAAAGAAAAAAAGGACCTTAACCCTTACCTCATACCATACCCCAAAATTTATTTAAAATGAATCATAAACCTAAAGGCAAATGTTAAAACTATAAAACTTTTAGAAGAAAAAATAGAAAAAAAATCTAAGCCATCTTAGATTTTGCAAAGATTTCTTAAATAGGACACAAGAAACAAAAACTACAAAAGGAAGAAATCAATAAATTGGGCTCCATCAAATCTAAGGTGACTTTAAAAGGCATTATTATGAAATCAACAATGCAAGGCACAGTATGGGAGAAAATATTTGTAAAACATATATTCTAGAAAGGACTTGTGGATAGATTATATAAAGAACACTTAAAACTTGGGGCGCCTGGGTGGCTCAGTCATTAAGCGTCTGCCTTTGGCTCAGGTCATGATCCCAGGGTCCTGGGATCGAGCCCCGCATCGGGCTCCCTGCTCCGTGGGAAGCCTGCTTCTCCCTCTCCCACTCCCCCTGTTTGTGTTCCTGCTTTTGCTCTCTCTCTCTGTCAAATAAATAAATAAATAAAATCTTTTAAAAAAAAGAACACTTACAACTTTACTGTAATAATGAAAACAAGCTACTTCATCAGAGAATAGAGACACATGGCAAGTAAGCTCACAGAAAGATGCGCAACACCATTAGTCATTAGGGAAATATAAATTAAAACCACATTGATATATACCAATGCACACCAATTGGTAATGATTAAAATTACAAAGCCTGACCAAAGCAAGTATTGGCCAGGATGTGGAGCAACCAGAACTCTCATGCTGCTCTTGGGGATGTAAAATGGCACAACCACTTTGGAGAATAGTTTACAGTTTCTTTAAAATTTAAGAATATAGATACCATATAACCAGTCATTCCATTCCTAGGTATTTACCCAAGAGAAATGGAAGCATGTGCTTCCATAAAGACCTATAAATTAATGTTTATAGCAACTTCTTTTGTAATAGCCAAAAACTAGAAATTAACCAAATGTCCATCAAATTGGGGTATACCCATATATCCAATAAAATACTACCATTAATAAAAAAGAATAAACTACTGATATACACAAAAACATAGATGAATCTCAAAATGATTATGCTGATCAAAAGAAGACAAAAAACCAAGATTACAGGTTGTATAAGTCTACTCATATAAAATTTTAGAAATGCACACATTACACCATCACAAGCAATCTATATTGCCTCTTTTGAGGGCAACTTGGCAATAGGTGTAAAAATTCAAATGCACCCAGTCTTTAACCTGGCAAATCTACAGATAGGAATTTATATTAGAAATATGTATAAAATGTTAGTATACAAACAACCTACTTAAAAATGGGCAAAGGCCTTGAATAGATACTAATCCAAAGAAGATATACAGATGGCTAATTAGCACATGAAAAGATGCTCCACATCACAAACCATTAGGGAAATGCAAATCAAAAGAACAATAAGATACCACTTCACTTCCATTAGGATGGCTATAATTAAAAAAAACAACAACAACAACTAAAACTAAAATAAAACATAAAGCAGAAAATAGTAAGTGTTAATGAGGATATGGAGAAACTGAACCCTTGTGCATGGCTGGTGGGAAGGTAAAATAATACAGTCACTGTGGAAAATAGTATGGAAGTTCCTCAAAACAACTAACCATAGAATTACTGAGTGAACCAGTAACTCTACTTCTAGGTATTCCCCCAAAGACTGGAAACCAAGCACTCAGATGTTTATACAGCCATGTTTATAGCAGCATTATTCACAACGGCCAAGAGGTGGAAACAGCACAAATGTTCATCGATGGATGAATGGATAAACAAAATATGGTATAAACATACAATGGAATATTATTGAGCCTTAAGAAGGAAGGAAATCGGGACCTATGGTACAACATGAATGAGCCTTGGGGACATTATGTTAAGTGAAATAAACCAGACAAATACCATATGATTCCATTTATATGAGGCACCTAAAGTAGTTAAATTCATAGAGACCGAAAGTAGAATGGTGGTTGGAAGGGGGGGGGGCCTGAAGTAGGGAGTGGGAAATGTTTAATGGGTACAGAGGTTCAGTTTTGCAAGATGAAAAAATTCTGGAGATGGTTGGTGATGATGTTTGCACAAACATGTGAATGTGCTTCTTGCCACTGAACTGCACACTTAAAAATGGTTAAAATGGTCAATTTTACATTATAAATATTTTATCACAACAAGAAAGGAAAAAAATACTAGTGTAAGATATGCTCTGCAATCCTGTGTGTAATAACAAAAGACCAGAAATAACCTAAGTGCCTGTGAATTGGGGGTTGGTAAAAAATTATAGCACATTAAAGAAAATGCGGCCATTAAAAATAATTAGATGACTCTCTATGTATTGATAGAAAACGATCTCCAAACCTTATCTGTAAAATGAAAAACAAAACAAAACACCACAACAATAAGAAAACAGTGTGTGCTCTCCACTGTATAAATAAAAAAGGGGGTTGGACTGATAGAGGCACCCCGGACACACACATAGTTGCATATGCAATTCTGTATTTCTAGAAGGCTACATAAAGAACTGGCATCAACAGTTGCCTCTGGCAAGGGTGGGAGAAAGACCTTTTCATTCTCCGAATTTTTACCATGGTCATTCATAGCTTTTTTATTTAAAAAAAGGTTGATTAAACAAAAAATCCTCACTTGCGCACCAGATTTCACCCTTTCTCAGGTCCTGGGAACCCCACCCCCACACCTAGCTCCTCCCTCTAGTAATTTTCCCAGCTTGCTCCGCACCAGCTTCTTCCAGTGTGCCCTCCGAAGAGCATTGACCCCCCGTCCCCACCCTCCACAGCTTCTGCTCAGATCGGCTGCCTTCTCTAGAGAAGCTTTTCTCTTCTTCCTCTTACGAATACACGTGCAGGAATTTTCACTGTTAATTCGCACTCACTCCTCTCTCCAGTCGGTGAGTCTGACCGGCTCTGCCTGTACAAGTTGCTGGCTTTTCTTCGCCCGCCTTTCCCCACGCCTGCTTTCCTGCGACCAGCCTCAGCTGCTCAGACCCAGTGCCCTGCCCACACCTCCAAACTGGCCTCCCCTTCTCCCATCTCTTGCCCCCGCCGGGACATCCTGCACATGGCCATGAGATTCGTATTTTTAAAAAACAATTTCTCGACCACAACTAGAAATTAAGCTACTCACTTTAACGGTTAAGTTTATGTGATGTGAATTTCACTTCAATTTAAAAAATTCCCATTACCAAACTGCTTGTAATATCTTACTGGTTCCCTCATTAATTAATGAGTTAAATAAGATCTTCAACACACATTTATTTTAAAAAATTAAGCTATTTTACCCTCACCTAACCTGCTTAAGAACTGTAAATGGTTCCCCAGTGCCCTCATGAAAAATGTCCATGTGAGGTTATGCTCAACATCGTGGGATGTCCATTTGAACTTTCTGCAGTGATGGAGATGTTCTGTAACATCACTGTCCAATACAGCAGTTGCTAGACTTGTGTGACTGTTGAGCATTAGCAATGTGACTAGTGCAAGCAAGGAACTAACATTTTAATTTACTTAATTTAAGTTAATTTGGACTTAAATGTAAATAGCCACATATGGCCACTGACTACCACAGTGGACAGCACAGTCCTAGAATTTGGTGGGCACTGCTCTTTCTTTCCATTTCTCTTACTTGTCCCCAGTGTGAAGCCCTTTTTCTAGCCAGGCTGGTGGTCTCTTTCGAGTGGGTCATATCACTGAAGATTTCCATTCTCTGCTTATCCCTTTCCTCTGACTGCCCTTCCCACTCCCCTCTATCAAAGCCTACCCTCCACTCCAGGTCCAGTCCTTACCCCACTCCTTCCCGTTTTACTGTCCGGTCAACAGTGCTTTCCCCCTTGCTCAGGTCTTGGAAAATGTCACCTGCAGTGCTTACTCTGGTGCTCAGGAAAACTCAGCTCTCGAAGAAATGGTGTCTTCTGTGTTTGTCCACATTCATTTCTCTTGGTTGTGAGCTCTTGGTCAAGCACCCTTTGTACCAATTCCTTTCCTCCCGCTCCAGCTCTTTCCATGCCTCACCCATGATCAGAGCATGGTTCAGCGCAGCTGCAAAGCAAACAGGTGGCCACAGGAGACCAGGTGCTCACTCCTCCACTCACACTGGCCACTGTGATATGCAAACAAGCATGAAGTGTTAAGAGGAGAAGGCTTCCCTGGGCTTCGATACCAAGGAGGAAAAATGTGGAAGAGTGCCACACACAGTCTTCATGTTTTCGTCCAGTGAGAGATTTTTTTTCAGTTTAAACCCTAAAAGCTGTTCCACATGCCCCACCAATCACGGCATCAGGCAGGAGAGAAAGTCTACAAACCCAACCCGAGGTCAGTTTGTGCATCAAGCCTAGAGAGGGAGAAGCCATGCCTGGGGTAATGAGACATGCAGGCATTTTGGAGGAAAACACTGTCTTTTGTGCAATGGAACTGGTGAAGTCTGTGCTTAAATTTAAGCAAGTCCCAAAGCAGAGACTGAAAGATCCTAGGACAATGAGGTAAACTCTGAGTACCAGGTGGGAGAACGTAAGGACAGAGTGGCACGCACACCAAGCCTGAGAATGGGCACAGTGCCTTGGCAAGCCATCAGTCTTCATGACGTCTCTTCTCTTTTTAACCATTTCTGTTGGAAAGTTGCTAGCTCTTTAGTGAGAAAGAACTGGAAATTAACCAGAAGCTCACAAAGTATTACTACCACTACTGTTCCCACTACTGTGAGCACTACTTGTACTTACTAATCACGAGGAGGACAAGGAGCAGGATGAGGAGACACACTGAGATCAGTAGTTGTAGTAAATATCCTATGACTATGGTGCATGTAGCGTTTTTCCTCCACACTAGGGTTTCACTTGTTCCCAGCTAATTTGTTGGCTGTCTTTACAGAGTCCCCAGTGAAAGAGCATTTCGACATGCTGTTACAGATAAGTATTTGAACTGAGCAGTCCCTGCCTGACTTTGCAGTCAAAGTTATAGTGCCCCGATCAGATAAAAGCATGAAAACAGTCAATTCCCCTACAGAACTGGGTTTTAACAAAGCTTATTTCTCTCAGGATAAGTGTAACTCCCAGGCATAGAAGCAAGCAGCCCTGGAGGGTAACGGTGGTCATTCCCACAGTCAGAGATGGAGGAAAAGGGAATAACCATCCCCACCCTGTACAACTATTAGGGGGGTTAGAGAAAATGCGTGTGGCTGCTTGGCACATAGTAAAAGCTTAATAAATGGTGGAGACAATGAAGATGATAGGGACTTGGCAATGGAGTGATAAAGGGCCTCCATGGCCTCCGTCCCTACGGATGTGGGCTCTGGCTTTGAGGGGTTTCACCAAGCCTGCCTCATGGACACGGGGCCACAGTCCTGGGAGCAGGGACCAAGCTACGGAAAGGAGCATTCAGAGAGTAAGGGGATCTGTCCCAATCCTCCTCTTGCCCACAGGCTGCAGGCAGATCCTGTTGCAGATGGAGACACGGAGGCCAGATCAAGCTTGCAATGCAATTATAGGCCACACAGATGAATGGAAAATTCACTCAAAGAAACACAGATGAACTGTAAGTACTGTGAAAAATATGACCCCTTGGGTTAGGCTCCTGTTTGAGGAACATACACACACACACACACAGTCACATACACACACGCACACATACACACACCTGTATGTTGATTATAACATAATGAACTCCAACACTCCTGTCCCCTTCCCCCGAAAAGGAAATTCATTTCCTCCAGCTTGGTTATCGATTTTGAAGAGGGCAGTGTGACAAAGAGACTGCCTGATCAGAACTGAAGCCATCAGAAATGTGGTATGGGCAGAAAAATGCGTGAGACTGAAAGGAAGAAAGCCATGCCTCAGCCGCATGTACCAGTGGGAACTTTCCGTGCAAACAACCAACAGGAAGCAAGAGAGCTGCCGGTACCCTCCTCCTCCTCCTCTCCTTCATTCAGGTCTTGCGAATCATGACCTGTGACCAGACGCACATTGTACCTGCTAGCACTGCTTGTCACAACCCATGCCAGACCCCGATCACACCTCTGCACAACACAGAAGAGCTAGGGTGCCTGCCAGGCGTGGGCCGAGGCAGCCACTTAATGCTGTCAACTGCCCTATGAGGTAGGTGCTACCGTTCTTTTCGTCTTCCAGACGAGGCGCACTGACTCAGAGTCTCAACCATTTGCCTGAAGCCCCAGCCACTAAGTGACAAAGCCAGGACAGCTGACATGGAGGTCCCCATGTGCCCTGCTTTGCTGTGCGGCCTGAGGTCGGCGTCTCCGAGGGCTGCTGCCGTATGGACCAGGCCCTCTGCATCACCCTAAGTGGATAGGCCGCCCTCTCACCCTGTGTCCCTGGTCTGCTGGGAAGTTGACTTAAGGAAGGAGGTATGGGGGAGAGAAAGGGAGTGTCCTGCCTCAGTTTCTCTGCCTCGGGAGATGCCGATGCTCCCCAACCGGTTTACGGGTTCCTCTGTCCTTGGTGACATGTATGTAACACTTGGCGGTGTCCTGCCACCCCCGGGAACCCTCCCTGGCAATTCCAGTCCCCAGCCACCGGCACCCTATTAATTTTGCCTAGTAATTCTGTACAGGGACATGGTGTCTACCTCCCACGAGGACTCTGGACAGTCCTCATTCAACTGTCACATGGCTCTTCCCAGCCAGTAGTACTGAGAGAGTGAAGCCTGCTAACTTAGACCTGCGTCGCCTGACATAGTAGCCACCAGAGAGAGAGACGGGGCCGTTGAGCGCTTGAAATGTGCCATGTGCTCTAAGTATGGAATCCACTGGAGAGCGCAGCCTTAGTCCTAAAAAAAGACCATGAAGTAGCTCATTAGTAATTTGTTCATATTTATTTCATGTAGAAATAATATTTTTAACATCTTGACCCAAAGAAAATACATTATTAAAAATAATTTCACCTATTTCTTTTTCACCGTGTTTCATGTAGCTACTAAAACTTTTATACAGTTAATCTTTGGACAACACAGTTTGAATTTCACCCATCCAGTACTGTCCACATATTTTCTCTTCCTTATGATTTCTTTTTTTTTTTTAAGATTTTATTTATTTATCTGACAGAGAGAGACACAGCGAGAGAGGGAACACAAGCAGGGGGAGTGGAAGATGGAGAAGCAGGCTCCACACCGAGCAGGGAGCCTGATGTGGGGCTCCATCCCAGGACCCTGGGATCATGACCTGAGCTGAAGGCAGACGCTTATGACTGAGTCACCCAGGCGCCCCTTTTCCTTATGATTTCTTAATAACATTTTCTTCCCTCTAGCTTGTTTTACTGTAAGAATACAGTATTAGAATACATGAAACATACAAAATATGTATTCATCAACTGTCCATGTTTTCAGTAAGGTTTCCCTAGCAGTAGAGGTCTATTAGTAGTTAACTTTGGGGGGGAGTCAAAAATTATACATAGGGGCACCTGGGTGGCTCAGTTGGTTAAGCGACTGCCTTCGGCTCAGGTCATGATCTCAGGGTCTTGGGATCGAGCCCCGCATCGGGCTCCCTGCTCGGCGGGAAACCTGCTTCTCCCTCTCCCACTCTCCCCGCTTGTGTTCCCTCTCTTGCTGTCTCTCTCACTGTCAAATAAATAAATAAAATCTTAAAAATATATATACAAAAATTTTCGACTGTGCAGGGGGTCAGTGCCCCTGACTCCTGCGTCATTTAAGGCTCAACTGCAGTTTCCTATGTGGTTTACACTACTTTTCAACTGGACAGCTCCGACTGAGGCCACGGCATCTCCCCCAGCCCCCTACACCGTCCTAGCTCCCAGTCCATGCCAGGCAAGCTTCTGAAGATCTGATTTTGTTGTCACTGCTGCCACCTCTCCCCTGCGAACTCAAGAGCACAGGCTGCCTTGGGTGACAGGTCCCTGGGGTCAGGGAGTTAACCCAAAGCACCCTCCGGAGGCAGCTCCAGGTACACCTGCCTTAGCTGTTTCCCTCTCAGCATACAAGATCAGAGGTGAGTCAGGGACAGGGCAGCATTGGGTTAAAAAACCCAGAAAAATCCGCAGAAGGCCCTTATGAACTTTGCCTCCAAAGGAGTTTTGAATAATGAACAGGGGAAATAAAAACTCAATTTGCAAAAATAAAAAAAACGAGAGAGAGAGAGAGGAATTAAACTAAGTTGAAAAAAATAACTTCTTGGGGCCGACAAACACCAGAGGAGAATTTTCGAAAACATATTATTTTAGTTTCTGGGGTTTACCAGGTAGATTGATTTGGTGATAAGGGGCTGTGAAAGCTATTTTCTCGGCCTCAGCAGAAGTTAACCACCTCAGAATGCCTCAGTATTTAGCTCTGCAGCCGACAGCAGACATGTCGGGGGAAAAGCAAGATAAATGAATGAACATACTGGATCAGAGCCCCTAGCAATCTGTACAGCTCCATCCCACGGGGTCCTGATTAACACGGAGGCCCATTTAGAAATCTCATGTCGTTTTTCAGGGACCAGGACAGCAGCCAAAGTTCAAGGAGGTGGAACCCGATGTCAGTGGCCCCACAAACAGGCAGGAAAATTTTAACTGGGTTTTTAGCCAGGCAGACACAAGGGGAAGCGAGAGCTTTTTTCTTTTTCTTTTTTTCTCATCTTCTCCTATAAGTTACTTCCAGCCCCCAGGCCCCAACCCCCAAAACCCACATGCTCACGGTTGTCACTCATTTTTGCCCTCGGTGGAAAGCAAAGCAAAATCGTTTATTTATGTTCCTTACCATGAGACCTAGCAAATGACACACTTATAAACATTTGTTCTTGCAGGGAGAAAGAGAAACCTAATTTCTTTTGTGACACTTGTACAATCCCACTGCGTTTGGATAGTTTTCTGAGACGAGCAATAAAAGCTCTGTCTTCAAAGGCTGCTTTGTTCTTGCTTTTTCTTGAAATGAAGGTACTCTCGAAAACATGTCTAGAAAATACTCATGAATTCCACGTGGCACTTAGGTTCTCTCTCCCCTCCCCCTGCCCAGCCTCCCAAGGTAAATTGCTAATTTCCTGTCAGACCCCAACCCCCGCTCCCCCCCGCCCCCGATCTGTAATATTGCTCTTCTAGCCATCAGGGAGAGGAAGATGCCTTATATTAAAGACTGAAAGATCCGAGTGACAGGTTGGAAGGTGTTGATGGGATTCACAAGTCTGAGTGTGTCCCTGGCCCCGGTCGTTTGGTCTGCATAGGACAGTTGTCATTCTGACCTCTGCCGTACTTCCGAGAATATATCAAAGCAAAATTCCTTGGCTTACTCCTTTATCAATCAACAAACCTGTGTAGAGGGAGACTGTATGCCCTGCTTCTAGACAAAGACACTGAAGAAGCCAGCCCATTCCTGAGTTGGGCAGGGCTACGGAAACCTCCGAGGCTGGGGCTCAATGGTTGAACCCGAAAGCAAGGGTTCCCAGCCTCAGCGGGTCCGAGGAATGATGACACCAAAGATATGCCATGCTGCTGTGTGAAATACTCAAACACCCCCTCCTCCTCCGTTAGCCCAGGGGTGGGCTTTAATCTCTTGTGAGAATCAAAATACACTCAGTGAGCCATAAATTTGGGAGCCAGCAAAACGAAATAGTCACGTGTACAGTGTGTAGAGCCAGAAAGACCTGGGGTCAAATCCCAGCTCCTTCAATTACTGCCCACATGACCTTGAGTCATTTATTAACCTCTCAGAGCCCGGCTGTCCTCACCTATAAAATCAAAGTGTTAGCACCTGTGATCACGACGCTGAGGCAGTGATTTCCGACAGAAACACGCTGACAGCTGCGCAGCAAGGTATGTAATTCGAAATTTTCCAGCAGCAACTTGCAAAGAGTAAAAAGGAAACAGGTAAAATTAATTCCTAATTTTAATTACATCGTTTGTTTGGCTTCCCTGAAGCTCAAAATTTTCCTATGGTCTACCGCAAGAATTCTGTATAATATCAGAATTCCTTTTCTGAAGAGCTTCCTGTAGAATCCCAGTCTGTGACAGAATTGGTCCCCAAAGCGTGAGCCTTGGGCTAAGTTAGTCAGAACTCTCCCTCAGGTCTGACTGGCTCCATGTTTTTAGCCACTGGGGCTCAACTGTTACTGGGAGGGAGGGGGAGTACAGGATTAGGTGAACAGCAGACGCCATGACACCTCCATCATTTTCCCTGAAAGCAGCCCTAGTCTACTATATTAGTGTCCCAGGGCCAGGGCAGTAAGTACCACAAGCCAAACATAAATTTACTCTCTCATTTCTGAGGCTAGAAGTCTCAGGTCAAGGTGTCACAGGGTCATGCTTTCTCAGAAGGCTCTAAAGAAGGATCTGCTCCAGGCCTCCCTCCTAGCTTCTGGGAGTTCCTTGGCTTTTGGTGACATAATATCTTCACGTGGCCTTGTCCTTATGTGCATGTCGGTCTCTGGGTCCATATTTCCCTTTATTATAAGGACACGAGTCATACTGGATTAGGGCCCACCCTAATAACCTCATCTTACCTTAATTACCTTCTATCTCCAAATTAGGTCAGTTCTGAATTACTATAGCTTATGAATCCTGCATATCGTTTTTGGGAGACACAATTCAATCAGAAGTGTCTTTGCCTGTGTCCCCCAACCCCAGCTAAACTCCCCTCCCCACTCCCTCTGTAGTTTGGAGCTTCTTACAGCTCAGCTGGAAGCTCAAATGTCTCTATTTCAGAAAAGGGTCTTGTCTTTATATTTCCATAATTAAAGCCTTCAGTTGGGTGTCTTTCCCAAAGCAAAGAAATCGTTTACCCCAAAGGAATTTTGACATCACCACTTCTTTCCAGATACTCAGTTTGGGTTTTGGAAGGCAGGTTGGGTGTTTCCCATTGCTTCTTAGCTTCAGCCCAATAAGATTTCAAAAATGTTAGGGTCTTCTTTTCTGATTAGGTACACTGTGACATTAATATAAATTTATTTCATAAGTCCAAATGATTAAACATTTGTGAATACAATGAAGTCAGTCAATGAGAATAATGAGGCTGTTTTGACGAACATAAAAATTTGAAATCTGGGTTTATGGAAGAAAACGGCAATCTTCTATCAGCCCCAGCGTGTAATTTACTACTGTATTTGATTTAAGTTGCATAAAATGGAGACAATCTTGATTCATATCAGTAAAACTGACACCATTTGCAGCTTCATAGCACATGCTGCAATCTCAGAATAGTCTTCAATTAAACAGCTATGGTCAGAGTTTTATTTGGAGAATTGATCGGGTTAGCACAAGTTAACCCACTGAAGGTCGACAACATGTTAAAATTTAGCGTAAACCAAATTTGTGTGTGCCGATGTAATTGTATTACTGCTTAAAATATGTAATTTGGAAAATTAAATTTAAATTATTTACAGAGCTCCTGGAACTCTTCTGTAGTGCCGAGGGGCTCTTTGGAAGAACATAATTACAAAATCTCTGACCTACTCAGCCAGGTCCAAGCTCACCTGCATTTCCCTTTCCCCTCCAACCTCATTCCCCTTTGCTCCTCCTCCTGGCACTTCCAGCTTCAGGAGGCTGACTTCCCAGGGCCCTTAGTTAAGTGTTTTTCAGGTGTTCTGTGTATGCTGCACCCCTGATGGAATCTCAGCTCTCCCCTGACTAGAGTCCTGCCCGTTCTTCAAGTTCAAGTCCATCTGCTCACCTTCTATCCACCATCGCTTGTTGTGGTCAGGCGTCTGCTGCAAACTGCCGAGCACAGTAAAGATGAGCAGCCCACAGTGGTGTCCTCCCTATGGCGTCCGCAGAAGCATGAGCAGGGGAGAAGGGCAAGATCAGGCATTGCAACGCAGAGAGGCTGCAGTGTCGGGAGGAAGGTTCAGCTACCTGGAGGGTCACAGAGCAGCAAGGACCTAATTCAGAGGCCTCCAGCACCCCTAGATCCTGGAGATCAGGGAGAATGGAAACTTCTGGTTGCTGCCAATTTTTCACTTTGCCGTTCATGAATTTATTCACAAGTTTTTGCTTTGTTTTAGCCTCCTCCCCTTCCCCCCCTAATTTCTTCGGGGACAGACCTTCAAACACCTTTGCAGGCTTCTCAGTAACAGGCACAAGGGTAGGCCCATAAATGTTCAGGAAATACTTGTTGGCTGATGTTGCTGATCAACAGGATAAACAAAAAGATAAGTGTGGGTAGGAGCAGAGGAGGAGACCATTAATGGTAGGCAGAAGGCATGGGGAGGGGGTGCCCAGAAGACTCTACGGTATAGAACAGAAGGTCACATTGGCCCTCCCAGTGTGGCATCTTGTACGGACACACCTGGTTGAGCTTTGAGCCCTGGCTCCAGTGATGGTGTAGCCTTGTTCTGGTACCTTTTATTCTCTCACATTCCCTTGAATTCAAAAGTAAGATTTTGTACCTTCCCAACAGATGTGGCTGGCCAGTCTGGAGTCAGTGATGTTCTGGTAGATGATGTCCATTGGCCTGTGTGAGCTGGGCCAAGCGCAGCCCTGTTTGGAGTCAACGTTGCATGTTAGGGCTTGCATTCAAGAAGGCTTCTATAATCAGACAGGACATTCTGTCTCTGATTAATTTCAAATGTAGTCAAAAATAGAATATGCAAGAGCTAATTCACAGTACAAGACAGAGAGATTGTCTAATGCCTCCCTTCCTCCTAACTGTCTGTTTTGATGAGTAAATAATGACAGACTAGTTTACAGATGAGACAGATCAAAACCAAGAACAAGATGCTGTGCTTTGCAGGACTCTGTGAAGGTCTTGGCTCCCAGGTGTCTCATTATGTTTGAATTCCAGAAGCAAAGGCCCTTTTAAGATCCTATACAGTGCAGACCAGCTTGTAGAGCGTGGAGCTTATAGAAGTTCAGGTTTTAGTCCATCCCAACCCCACTCGCAGATTCCAATCCAATAGATCAGCAATGAGGCCCATGAATGAGCACTAAAGTTTAAGAAAAACTACTCTACAGAAAGGCTTTGGGGGTGCCTGGGGGGGCATAGTCGGTTGAGTGTCCAACTCTTGGTTTTGGCTCAGGTCTTGATCTCAGGGTTGTGGGATTAAGCCTCGAGTTGGGCTCTGCACTCAGCATGGAGTCTGCTTGAGATTCTCTCTCTCCCTCTCTGCTTGCCCCTCCCACTCATGCTCTTTCTCTCAAATAAATAAATCTTGAAAGAAAGAAAGAAAGAAAGAAAGAAAGAAAGAAAGAAAGAAAGAAAGAAAGACAGACTCTGGGGAGAGATGCAAGAATGTTCATGCAATAAGCTATTATTCTGAGTCTGAGGAAACAGTGACAAACAAACCAGATGCAAAATTTAAGATTTAATAGGGAGAAGCTATGTTAAAACCTATGTGGGTTCCCCTTTCCCACCCACTCCACACCCACCCTTATTCTATCCCTGACCCCACCTACTCTTACTACAGGAGCCTATCTCCCCAGATGACTGCTGGATCTGCCTTTCCAAGGACCAGAGGCCTGGACTTGGCCTGTGTGGCTCATTGGAGCTCCGCCCCAGGCCAGGGGTGGGAGCAGGAGATGCACTCAGCCCCTTGGCCCTGCCATCATCTTGCTGTAGGAGCCAGAGAGAACAGGAACCGCACATGCCAGATTCCCAACAATTTTCAGAGACACAGGCCTTGGAAAGAAGGAGGCTCTGTCGATACACATCCACAGTCGGAGACAAAGCTCTCTCAGAAAGACAGTTTCACATCAATGTCCCAGCATCCCACCTTTGACAAGGTCAGTGCAGATTTTTATTATCCACATCGTTTTCCCTTTTCAAGGTCACCAGTTCCCACTCACCGGGAGTAGCTTAATGGGCTGTAGAGAATTCAAAGGAGTTGAGATCTCTTGACTATACTTCAGTACCAAGTGTATAAAAGCTGCACGTCAGTAACAGTTGTTGCTTTGACTGATGAGCCCGCCTCCAAACCTGAGATGGTGATTCAAACTCCTCTTTCAATCCCTGAGCCATTGTCCATTTGATTTTGAAATGCAGATGGTGGATATTTTTGTTCTGTACCCAGATATCCTCCTTAGAAATCTTTTCCTGCCATGGAGGAAGAATCAATTCTCTGAAGTACATGCATTTAAAGCCCATCTGCTGGAATCCTCCTCTGACAGGCACCACGGGGGTAGACACTCCTAATTTGTCTCTGTCTTCACCACTGCATGGCCCCAAACTCATGAATGGGATTCTTTGCTTACTTCCTGTAATTAATCTCCATCTCATTGGGAGAAAACTCTAGCTAGCAACAATGCAGTGTGTGTATCTGTAGGCAGCAGACACCACGCCTCTTAGAAGCGCATGCACCAATCCACTGTCCCCACGTGAACCCCCTCCGGGTTTCTCAAACAAGATACCTTGGTGAGCAAACAAATGAGCCTGTGCGTTGCAACTGGGCCACCGGGGTCCGTGAGCAATGGACCAGGCGTGTCTTGACGATGCATGGAGTGGGAGCTCATGGTGTGTGGGATCTGTGGAAGAGGAACAGACGGGGCATAGGCAGGGCGTGGCCGTGGGAAAGAGAAGAGGGCTTTTCAAAAGGTGGGTGTTTATTCCCTGAGGCCAACACATGCAAACTACCTTTTGGAGAAAGGTTAAAACAGTCTTTAGAGAACATGTTCACCTCCTTAAAACTCCTCTTGGCCTGCCGCCTTGGGCACCTGCTCTCCTCCTATCTCTCTGGCGGTTCCTGCTCAGCCTTTATCTGAAGAGTCTTCTTTTACGGCATCTGTAGGACAGCCTTCCTCAAACCAGATATACTAAAAATGGTTCTGTATTGAGATCAGAGTGGAGAAGGCTGTCCCTTGTCCTGGAGACCCATAAGCCCCATTAACACTTACACACTCTGAGAGGATTGGGTGACTTCCAGATATTTATTCCGTGCCCCCATCCCCCCAGCCCCAGATGACTGGTCCAAGACAGTCATGCTAATCCCATCCCCCCTTGCTACTGACTGCTTCTGGAATAGGTTTGCAGCCTAACCCCAGCCAACAAAATTTGAGGGAAAGAGAAACCATAGGAAGAGGCAGCTTCCTTCCTCCATTGAGCAGAAGCATCCAAGTCCCCACCCAGGTGAACCAAGTTATCCCTGTTACAGAACCGATTCCCAAATACTCATTTGCAGTTTCAGTGTCTCTCCTAAGCTCCAGCCCCCTCTTTCCAGCTGCTTGAGGGAATCCCGACTTGGTGCCACAGAAAAGCCATGACTGGCATTCAGGAGTACCATTGTCCCCAACATTTCCAAAACTGTTTATCTAAATTTGTTCCACAAGACTCATGGTTGGATTCAATTTTTGCAACCAAATTGGACTGCCACCCTGAGGCTACAGCCCTAAAACAGCTAGCTGCTCCTTCTGTCTGCCATCTCTGTTGATTCATGTCATCACTACTCCTTCGTAGGGTTCTGTAATTCCTTCAGTAAAAGTTTCCTTCTTTCACGCTGGAAACCCGGGGTTCACCTTCAATTTTTTTTCCTTTACTCCCCCACATCTAGCCAGGTATCCCACCAGCACCCTTCCTCATAATCCCGTCATGCTCCGGCCCCTACATGTGGGCTCTGCCTCCTTTCATGTAAGGAGGACAATTATAAAGCCCCAGATTAGGGGTGCTTTGTGCAGTCTCTTTCCTCTGAAATTATCTACTATGTGGATACCACATAGTTTCTAAAGGCAATGATCTGACCCCTTCTGTCCCCTGTTCAGAAACATGAAAAGGTAACCCATTGCCTTTAGAATATTCCAAACTTTGTTCATGGATCTGCATGATCTAACACTAAATTAAAATTCCAGCTATGTTGACTATACTCCCATTTTTCTGATGCATCCTTCACAGAGCCTGGACTCGGTGGAATAATGTTCCTCCAAAGTCTGTTTCTACCAGAACCTCAGAATGTGACCTTATTTGGAAATAGGGTCTTTGTAGATATAATTAGTTAAGATGAAGTCATCCTGGATTAGAGTGGGTCCCAATCCAATGACTGGTGTCCTTATAAGAAGGCCATGGTGAGACACAAGATACATATCAAGGAAAGACAGTCATGTGAAGATGGGGCCAGAAACCAGAGCTGTGCTGTCCCAAGCCAAGGAACACCAAGGATTTCTGGCAACCACCAGAAGCTCGACTGGGCAAGGAAGGAACATTCCCTGGAGACTTCAAAGGGCATACAACCTTGCTGATACCTTGATTTCAGCCTTCAGCTCCCAGAACTGTGAGGCTTGTGTTCTAGTTTAAATTTCTGGTTTAAGCCAATCCATGTGTGGCACTTTGTCATGCAACCCGAGAAAAGCAACAGAGAGCCTCTCCACAAACCCCTTTGTGTTGTCCCACCTTCATGCTTTGGTCCATGTCTCTGGAAAGCCCTTCCCTCACCTCTTACCCTTTAACGTGTATACATGTCTCAAGCTTCAACTAAAATATCACCACAAACAGTACATGGCCTGAAAGTTCTCCCCGTTTCCTTGTATATCTCTTGCATGACGGCTTTCCAATTGTCCTCCCATAGACTGGGAACCAGATGCCCCAGACTGGGTGCTCTTCCACCACCTGACATGATTGGTGCATGGCCTGTGGCAGGATCTCAAATGTAGGAGAAAGACAAACAAATGAATGTCTAATATGCTCCTTGATAAAGGTGTTGGGCTTATTTTTGTAGGAAAGGGGAAGACAGGAATACAAGGCAGTAGAAACAAGGTAGGAAGGGTTATGCCTATCTCTTTACTCTTCTAGGTGAACTTTAAGATAATGTTTTCAGGGGCGCCTGGGTTGCTCAGTAGATTAAGCATCCGATTCTTGATTTCAGCTCAGGTCATGATCTCAGGGTCTTAAGATCAAGCCTTGCATCAGGCTCTGTGCTCAGAGGGGAGTCTGCTTGAGATTCTCTCTTTCCCTCTCTCTCTGCCTCTACCCCCCAATACATTCTCTCTCTCCCCCAAAAAAGTCAATGAATTATTTTTTTAAAAAAGATAACATATTCAAACACTTAAAAAGCATCCAGGCAGACTTCACAAGAATCCCAGTCTTCATACCATTCAATTCCCTTGGTTAAATGTTCTAAACAGCTTTATCAAGGTATAATTGACATAAAACAAATTGTCCATGTTTAAAGTGTAAAATCTGATGTTATGACATTTGTATACACCCGTGAAACCATCACCATAATCAAGATAATGAACATACGTATCACCTCCAAAAGTTTTCTTGCGCCATTTTTAAAAATTATGATCTCACATTAAGTTTACTATTTTAACCATTTTTATGTTTACTGTTTAGCGGGATTATGTACATTCACAGTGTTCTGCAAATATCACCTCGATGCATATCCAGAACTTTTTCATCTTATAAAACTGAATTGCTGTATCTATTCAATAGTAACTTCCCATTTTCCACCTCCCCCAGATCCTGGCAACCACCGTTCCACTTTAATCTGTTCCCATTCTAGGGACCTCATGTAAATGGAATCACACAGCATTTGTCATTTAATGACTGGCTTATTCCATTTGGCATAATGTCCTTGAGGCTCATCCACATTGTAAGAGGTGTCAGAATTCCCTTCCTTTCTAAGGCTGCATAATAATCTATTGTATGTGTATTCCACATCATATTGAATCCATATTTTAATTTGGGGATAATTGACATTTTAACAATATTGAATTTTCTTATCTTTTAACAAAATATCTCTTTCCATTTATTTAGGATTTCTTTAGGATTTCACATGTCTTGCACATCTCTTTGTTAGATTAATCCCTAAGTTTCATATTTTTGATGTCATCATAAATGGTATTTTTGTTTTAATTCTCAATTGTTTGCTTCTAGTAATTAAAAATATAATTGACTTTTTATATTGATATTGCCTCCTGCAACCTTACTATACTCACTTATTCTTGTAGGTTTTTGTTTGGGTAGATGTCTTTTGCAGACAATCATGCTGGCTGTAAATAGAGTTCAACTCCTTTATGTCTAATCTGGATAGCTTTTTCTTGCATTATTGCACTGGCTAGGATCTCCCAGTATTGAATAGATGTGATGAAAGGAGACATCTTTGCCTTGTCCAGATGTTAAGCACAAACCAATCAGTCAGCCACCATTTAGTATGATGTTAACTTTATGTTTTCCATAGATGCCTTTCTCTTCCGAGTTTGCTTATATCTTTTATGAAGAATAAATACTGGATTTTGTCAAATTTTTTTTTCATCTATTGAGAAGATTATATAGCTGTGCTTTTTTTTTCTTTTAGTTTGTTTATATGAATTAAACTGATTGATTTTCAAATGGTAAACCAATCTTGTATTCCTAGTATAAGCCCCACTTGTTATGATGCATGGTTCTTTTGATACATTGTTTAATTCTATATGCTAAAATTTTGTTAAGAATTTTTACATATGTGTTCATGAGGGGTATTGGTCTGTAGTTTCACTGCAATGTCTTTGTCTAGATTCAGTATCGAAGTAATCCCAGTCTAGAACGATATGGTAAATATTCCTTCCTCTTCTATTGTCTGAAAGAGTTTGGGTAGAATTGATATCATTTGTTCCTTAAATGTTTGGGTATAATTCACCTATGAAGCCATCTGGGTCTGGAGTTTTATTATTTGTTTGTTTGTTTGTTTGTTTTTTAAGGGAAGGTTTTAGGTTAATTTAAAATTTAAATAAACTCAATTTAAAGCTATAGGGTTATTCAGGCTACTTATTTCTCCTTTTTTAAGAAATTTTATTTTATTTATTTTTATTTTATTGAAATTCAATTAATTAATATATAGTGTATTATATCAGTTTTATTATTTTATTAATTATTCAATTAATGTATATGGTGTATTTTTAATTTCAGAGGTAGAATTTAGGGATTCACCAGTTGCATATAACACCCAGTACTCATTACATCATGTGCCCTCCTTAATGCCCATCACCCAGTTACTCCATCCCCCCACCCACCTCCCCTCCAGCAACCCTGTTTGTTTCTAATAGTTAGGAGTCTCTTATGGTTTTTCTCCCCCTCTGATTTCACCTTTTTTTATTTTTCCCTCCCTTCTCCTATGATCCTCTGTTTTATTTCTTAAATTCCACATATGATTGAGATCATATAATTGTCTTTCTATGATTGACTTATTTTGCTTAGCATACTACCCTCTAGTTCCATCCATGTTGTTGCAAATGGTAAGATTTCATTTTTTTGATGGCTGAGTAATATTCCATTGTATATATACACCACATCTTCTTTATCCATTCACCTATTTCTTCTTGAGTGAGCTTTAATAGCTTTCATCTTGCATGGAATTTGTTTTTTCGTCCAAGATGTTACATTTGTTGGCATAAATTTTTCATGGTGTACCATAATTTTTGTTGTGATATCTATAGAATCACAGGTATGTGATAAAGTCCTCTCTCTCATTCCTGATATTGGGTGTGTGTGTGTGTGTGTGTGTGCATGCGTGTGTGTCTTTCTCTCTCTTCCTGATTAGTCTAACTAAAGGTTTATTGATTTTACTGATGTTCTTAAAGAACTACATTTTGGTTTCATTGTCTTTATTATTTGTTTCCTACTTCATTTATTCCCATTCTGATCTTTATTATTTTATTCCTTTTGCTTATTTTTGGTTGGTTGCTTTCCTTTTCTTAAGTTGGAAACAGAGCTCATTTAATTTAGGCTTTCTTCTTTTCGTATATGGTGTTTAGTGCTAAAAATATCCCTATTTATACTGTGTTAGCTGCATTCCACGAATTTTGATACATTGTGTTTTCTTTCTCATTCAGTTCAAAATATTTTCTAATTACCCTTTTGATCTTTTCTTTGACCATATGATATGTAGATGTGTATTATTTAGTTTTCAAATAATTTGGGCATTTTCCAGATATCTTTCTGTAATTGATTTCTAACTTAATTCCACTGTGGTCATAGAAATACTTTGTGTGTCTTGAATCCTTTTACATTTATTGAGACTATTTCATAACCAAAATATAATCTATCTTGGTAATTTTCCATGCATACTTGAAAAGAGTGTGTATTTTTCTATTTTGAGGTAGAATGTTCTACAAATGCCAGTTAGGTCAAGTCTTTTATATCCGTATTGACTTTCTTTTTCTCTTTTCCTTTCAGTTATTGAGAGAGGGCTGATGAAATCTCTGAATATAATTGTGGATGTGTCTATTTCCCTCTGCAGTTCTTTGGGGTATGAGGAATGTGGAGGTCAGAAGGTTGAGTACCACCCCATCAAGAGCGGAGAATAAAAGGCCATAGGTTAACCATGGCAGGGAAGGGCAGCAGCTTGAGACTCTATGGGAGTGTGGGGTGCAAGGAGGAGCCCCATCACAGTGGCAAAGATAGTGGTAATGTTTCTTCTAGAAAGAAGGATGCTCAGTTGGGCTGACCTCCGGGCTAAATGCTTTCCTATTCTTCTAACACATTGGTTCTCAGAGTACGATGTGCATCAGAATCATCCAAGGGCTTATTTACACAGACTCCTGGGCCCTGCCCACAGGGTTTTAGATTCTGTAGGCTTGCCACAAGGCCCCCCAAATTTGTATTTCTAACAAGTTCCTAGGTGATGCTCATGGTGCTGGTCCAGACCACAGTTTGGGAAGCACTGCTTAATGCAGCACACTTTGCCTTCACTTTGGGCCTTACACCTGCTCGTCCTTTGCCTTGAACCCTCACCTACCCCCACAGCCTTGCCACCCAGCCCTGGTTAACATTTCATCAGCTTCCCTGAATGTCCCCGTCTGGATTAGTTGCTTCCTCCAATGTTCCTAAGACTCCCTGTTCATCTCCATGTCACATTATGCAGTGATTGCCTGTTACCTGTCATCTTGTCCTCCGTCTGGACTACTGGATCCCTGGAAGAAAGGCTCTGTCTGGCTTGTTCACCATTGTCCTTCCAGAGCAGAGTGCACACTCAAATATTCACTACACAAGTAACATCTTATTCCTTGAAGTCTGAGTGGTCACAAAAGCCTCACCTGAGCTCTCCATCAATTCTGTGAACTGAATAGCAATTATAATGTCGACATTTAAGATATCTGGAGGGAGGACCAGAGTCTCCTGAGGTCATGGCTTCCTTCTTGGGTGTTAAGATTTGGGCAAGAGATACACGGAACAAGGTTGGGGTGTTGGGGGGCAATAGTCTGAGACACACCTCGGCTCTTTGGAATTTCTTCCCCGAATGCACGCATCACGAACCACAGAGTGCTGTGGCTACTTCTCAGAGGGGCTGTTTTTGTCATTTCTTACCCCTCCGGGAAGTGTCTGCCTTCTGTCGGCAGCACCTGCCAGTCTGAAGATGGATAATCAAGGTTCCACCTTGATGGATAGTTGCCCCCAACAAATTGGCACATGATCTGCAGAGAGATCTTCTTTAGGAGATGCAACAAATGGTGACAGATGAGCAAGGTGGGCTTCACTTCTGCTTCCAGAGACATAGGCTCTGATGAAACTTTCTGTGACAGATGAAAAATAACCCACCACAGGAGATCTAAAGGAAAGAAAACACCCAGTTCAAATAGCAAAATTAATAACACTATGCATTTGGATGACTTGGTACTTTGCAAAGATTGCTCCCACTCCATTTATATAATTACCAGTGACATAGACAGGATAGATAGTATTATTCCCATTTTCCCCGTGGGTAAACTAAGGCTAGAAGTCACATGGTACACCAGGGCAGAGCCAGGGTTCCAGCCTGTCATCTGTTTTCCCATCCAGCGCTCCTTACACCCACTCATGGGCCATGGGGCGGGAAAAACGCAGCTCTTTATTTTACGATAAAGCAGCACAAATAAAGGCTGACTGGTAAGAGAGGTTTGTTTGTACACATTCTTTATTCTCCAGGCTGATTTGTGGGAGGAAAACATCACACAGGAAAGCATTTGGCTGGAGCTGAGAATTAAAAAGAAATGCGCTCTTTGTCATCTCATTTACACCGCCCGCCACGGTCCCCAGCAAGCCCAGGGTGAGCTGCGTGGGGAGCAGGCTGTCTCTGCCACCTGCCACCGGTGTGGCAAGCACGGAGGCTTTATTCCGCACGCGAAGGGCCTTGCTGAAGCTCTTCACTGCCTCCCTGAATACAGTGCCACGTGCATCGCTTTAGGGGACAAAGCTGGGGTCCATGTACCAGCCTCAGGCCGATTAAGCCTGAAACAAATTCTCAGGCTGCCAGAGCACCAATTACACTTGAAGTGCCATGGGCCCTGACCTGCAGAGGAAAGCCTGCTGGACGTGCCCCAGTAATTGGGCTGGCGTACTTGCTCTGTGTCCTCGGCCCTCTAATGACCAGTGGTGCCGGCTGTTTGTTTAGGAGCATTTAAAATGTGAAAGCATGAGAAAATGCAGTGAGCCCACAGGCCAGGCTCCCCCAGAGGCCATTGGCTGGACACACACTCTGGATTTTTCTACTGGATTTTTCTAGTAGGGGCACAAGTATGAAAGCAGAGATGTAAAGGTCAGAGAAGCCAGAGTTATTAAAGCCGGCCCTGAGATGTCCCCAGATGTGAAGAGTAGCCTCAGATCAGGTGGGGAAAAAAAATTTCATGGATTTTTCATCAAGAAAACACAAACTCAGCATGGGAGAGGAAACAATTATTCATAAAACCCACAGGTTGCAAATACATGACCTCTCATCCCATTGGAGAGAGATTCCAAATGGCTAATAGCTTCAGGGTGATTAACTCGGGTTAGATTAACTTTGTTTTATAAATGGATCAAATCCACACAGTTTAGAGGTTACAGTATTGTTCTCTCCCACCAATGTATTTTCAGAGGCAGCAGGAATAAGAAAATAAGACTTAAGAAGATAACTTCATTTGTTGCATTCCACTGACATTTCCTGAGTGCCTACTACGTGTTGATGAGGAATATGCCCACCTCTGGGAAGAAGAAGCAAGCTCCAGGGAGTTTCGGGCTCAAACCGGAGACATGCCCTGACCAAGCATCTGGATGCAGAGGGACCCTGACGGTCATCATTTTCGCCAATTGGTCTTAATCAAAGGACACACATCAAAATACACAGGCTGGGGCACCTGGGTGACTCAGTCAGTTAAGCGTTTGCCTTCGGCTCAGGTCATGATCCCAGGGTCCTGGGATCGAGCCCCTCGGCGGGCACCCTGCTCAGCGGGGAGTCTGCTTCTCCCTCTGTCTCTGTCTGCTGCTCCTCCTGCTGGGCTCTCTCTCTCTGTCAAATAAATAAATAAAATCTTCAAAATACACAGGCTGCTCCTCCTTCTGAGCCTGTCGAGTCTGAGGTGGGGACCAGGCAGGTGTAGTGTTAAAAGGCTCCCGGGTGTTCTGCCAGCCAATAATCTGGTCTAATTCTTCCATCATCCAGATGTGCACACTGAAGCCCAGACTGGGGAGGGACATGACTAAGGTGGGGTGTAGATTACATAGCTCCCCTCCCCCCACCAACACTCTTTCTCTTCCACCTTATGACCACTCAACAACATAAGGCAGACTCTGATGCCCATGGAGCTGAGCCCTGGTGATAGGCGGGGAGAATTCTAACAGGGCAGACCCGGGAAAGCTTCTTGGCGGAGGTCAGATCTGAGCTTAGCTTTGACACATGGGCGGTGGTATTAACAAGGCTGTTCTTACTAGGAACATCTGCCCATCCAGCCCTTGGCCCTACTGCATCCTTGCCAACACCTCCGCTGATGGGCAGCTCTCCTCCCTCCTGCTCTGGTGAGAGAGGGCGTATCTTTTTTAATATAACAGCAACTTCTGGAAGTAAAAAAACAACCACTCAACTGGAAAATGGGCAAAATGCATAACATTTTGTTCACTGAAAAAGAAATACAAATACCTTTATATCAATGAGAAGATGCTCAACCTCATGCATAAAAGAAAGAGAAATTAAAATCTTGCTAGAGATACCATGGATTCCCTGAGAGATCAGCAAAACCCCAAAACCTTGATAACAGTTGGGAAACCTGTAGCAAAATGAGCATTCTCATTGGGAGTGCAAAATGGTACCATCCCTGTGCAGGACAATCTGGCATCATCTACCAAAATTGCAAATTTAATGTATGACTCAACAATCCCACTTCTGGGTCTATATCCTTCCTTTACCCCCAAACATATCCAAACTCACATAAATACAGTCAAGGTTGGTCAAGGAAGCATTGTTTGTGGTCATAAAAGGCTGGAAATGGCTAAAGAGTACATCAGTAGGATATAAATAAGCAATGGTCCATTTGCACAGTGGATCTACCACACACTCACATAAAATCAAGAACCTGCCCTGACATGGAGACATCTCCAGGACATATTTTAAGAAGAAAAAGCAAACCATACATTGTATGCAACAGTGTATAAGGTATGATACATTTTGTGTAAAAAAGGAGGAAAAGAACATATTTGTATTTGATCGGATTTGTATGAAGAAAGAGTGCATGAATTCTCAATAAATTAATAAAATTAAATTAAAATTAATAAAAGTGAATGTGGCAGGTGGGATGTGATAGAGAAGACTGGGTGTGAGCAAAATTTGTCTGTATATCCCTCCTTGAATGTTTTTGATTAAAAAAAAGACTTTGTTAGAGTTGTTTTAGGTTCACAGGAACTGAGAAGAAGATATTGAGATTTTCCATATACCCTCTGGCCCCACACACACTTGGCTTCCCCACCACCAATGTCCCCTACCAGAGTGGAACATGTGTTACAATTCATGAACCTACATGGACACATCATCATCACTCAGAGTCCGTAGTTTAGCTTAGGGTTCATTCTAGAAGTTTTGTGCATCCTATGGGTTTGGACAAACGTTATAATGACATGTGTCCACCATTAAAGTAACATACAGTTTCACTGCCCAAAAAAACTTCTGTGCTCTGCCCATTCATCCCTCTCCACCCCACCCCCTAGCAACCATTGATCTTTTTACGGTCTTTATAATTTAGCCTTTTCCAGAATGTCTTAGAGTTATAATCACATACTATTTAGCCTTTTCAGATTGGCTTCTTTCACCTAGTAATATGCATTTAAGGTTCCTTCGTGTCTTTTCATGGCTTGATAGCTCATTTCTTTTTAGTGCCGACAAATAATCCATCGTCTGGATGGACCACAGTGTATTTGTCCGTTCACCTACTAACGGACATCTTTACTGCTTCTAAGTTTTGGCAATTATGAATAAACCTGCTATAAATGTCTGTGTGCAGGTTTCTGTGTGGACTTAAGGTTTCCTTTTGATTTTTGAATGATGTGAATATATTTTCTTCTCTAAAAGATGAAATTTCATTTTAGAAAGTTCTTTCTCACGTTCAGTCCAAATGTACACCTGTGCCCTGTGATTTCCATACCAGCCCCAACTCTGGGCCCAGTCACTGCGTAAAATTGGCTTTCAAAACCTTGGGGGCAGAGGTTGGGGTAGTCGTTTTGGTCCCTTTTGAAAGTCTTCACTCTCCCCAGCTCAAGGGAAGAGGGCGCACTATATGTGCACAGGGAAACATCAGGGTTCACATCCACTTATAATTCCTAGCCTGCTTGGGGACTCACACCTCATCATGGTCATTAAAGAGCCACCCTGCGAGCCAACAGGGAACACTCACGGCATCCCGTGATATTATCTTTGCTGCAGTCCTGTGATGTAAGCATTATGGGCACACCCCATTTTAGAAGAGCCAACCGAGGCCTAGGGAGATCAGTAATTTGTCTAAGGATACAGAGCCAGCTCAGCCCGGAGTCAGGGCTCTCGATTGCCGTCTCAGCTCTCACCCAGTAACTTTTGACCAGCATGCCTGGAAATGAGTAATAGTGATAAAAAGTAATAAGCAGACATGCAGGGAGCTGCCATTTACCAGTCTCCGCGCTAACCAGCAATACGCATTATTTCATATGTTCCTTGGGACAGACCCGAGCAGTAGGCACTGTCTCCTTTGTACAAAGGGGGAAACTGAGGCTCAGAGAGGTTAAGAAACATCCCTATGGTCACAGGTTAGTGCGAGCGGAACTGGAATTTCAGCTGGGGGATGACTCCAGCAATGCCTGGGCTCCTAACCCAGTCTGACCCAGTACCTCCCATTCCAGGGTTTCTGATGCTTATTTCTTACTCCAGCTCAGTATTATGACAACGGGATTATGGGCTGTTCTGGAAGTGGCCTCCACAGCTCCCGCCTGCGTCACAGTCCCCGGACCTGGTGAATCTTCAGCCACCGGTGGGCATTCCAGGATCCTTGCCCCTGCTTGCTGCCTCTTAATTGTCCCTTCCCCGCCCCCCACCACCTCCCTGACAGCAAAGGAGAGAAGGAAGACACCGCCTCCAGCTATTCACCGTGGCTTGGGCAGGGGAAGGGCTGGTGGCAGGGGCCACGGCTTCTCTTTGAACTTCATCTTCCCTGCATGTGGTAGCAGCTGTGGGGGTGGCCCCTTGCCCAGGGAGCCCTGGGACAGAACTGGGGGCTCTAGACACTGCAGCTGGCCTGGGTGTCCACAGCTGCTGAATGCAACACAGGGTGCCCTGGCTTTGTCGTATAAACCACGCCTGAGGTTCAAATGCCTTGTAACGAGAATGCCTGGGCCCTGGGCAGCGATCATGCAGGCAGAGGGACCATTTCTTCTTTCTCTTCCCATTTACCGCAGATGTTTTAAATCCCTCTGGACACACGAAGACTGAAAACCAGAAGGGGGTTAATGCAAGTCTTCCGCCAGCTCAGGGACTGTCAAAACCAGAGCCACAAAGCAGCCTCCAGGCTCACGAGAGCCGAAAGAACCTGGGGACAGAGTCAGCTTTAAGAAACCCAACTCAAGAAAAAGCCTGAGTCGAGTAAAAACTGCATTTGTTAGGAGAATTCGTGGGGAGAGAAAAAAAAAAGTCTTTACAGGAATAAACATGATTTTTTATTAAAACTCAAAAAACTTGCCAAGTGTGGGGAGCTCGCTGTCTGATTGTCATCCACGGGGAATTTGAAAATCCAGGGGAAAATAATGCATCGAGGAAAAAGTGCTGGGTCAGGGAAACGCGGTGCAGAAACAGCAGAGGACTGGGAGGCTGGTCATTACCGATGCAGGAGATAGAAGATGTCAGGGCTCAGAATATCATCCGCGAAGCTCCAGGGGAAAACCTCAGATGGAGGGAAAGATGGCACAGGATCCCTTCCTCGGCAAGCACCTCTCCCCTCGGGTCTGCAGGGCTCTGTCTGTGGCTCGGCAGGTGGCCAGCTGAGCAAGAGCTCCTTCCCCCGAGGGCCGGACGAGGGGAGAACAGCCCGCACTGCCCGTTGTGATGAGCTCTCTAGTCCTACCATGTCCAGGAGCTCACTGGCCCCGGGTGCCCTCTCAGCTGGGGTCAGACTCCGTCCTGGCCCCTCGGTGATCCTGAGTGAGCCCGTTTCCCGGTCTGTGAAGATGCTTCACAGGAAGTCTTTGCTGGGCAGATAAAAAGAGAAAATGCGGGCCCCTAGCCTAACACCGCGCATGCCAGGAACTCAGTGTCTGTCAATTCATTCATTCGTTCATTCATTCATTCATTCATTGTCAATAACTTAACTGTCTTTATTTCTCCTCCGGAAATAAACTTGGATGGAGTATATCCTACATATAGAGTTGCCAGATAACAAAGTTAATGAAATAGCAAATTAACCAAATAGGAAGGAAACAAGCCATATAAAAAACTCTTTCCACCAAAACACAACCAGAAGTCCTAGGCAACAGGTGTAGTTGCTTCAGACATTGTGATTCTGTCCAATTCTTTTGCAATTTCAACCTGTTTTTGTGTGTCTGTAATAACCGTCCAGTGCTGCCCAATGGAGCCCAAACTCTGTGAGTCGCCCTATGGTTGTGATGGGGGAAATGTGAAGATTTGCTGCATCACCCACTGCTGGGCACGGGAGAGCCCAAATCCAAAGCCTATTCCATAGACATCCTGCGTCTGCTTGCCACTCAGATCTCTTCGAGCTATCTCATGCGACAAACCTCAGGGTGGGGGTGGACTCTCGCTCTTTCCCTATGGCACCTGCTTAACTCATTCGCTGGGTTTTGAACAGAGAGGGTTAAATGGATCATATTACAAAAGGATCAGAGCCCTGTTAAGTTGCATCTTCAAATCTTTGTTTGCAGATCATTAAATATTCAGTCTGGGGTGAAAAGGAGGTATTCTTAACAACTGCTGATGAAGCCCCAATCAGACATTTTTTTAAGAAAATAAATCTGACATCGCAGTGACAAAATAAAACCCCCTCACAAAGGGAGACGCAGACGTTGAAAGTTGTATTCTGTTGTTTGTTTTTACTGTTTGATTTAGAGTGGGCACCTCTAGGGCCCGGGGGTCCCCCATCAGGATTCCTGGGCTCAGGCTCTGGGGAGACCACAGCTGAACCCCCACTTCATCTAGGTCTAAGGCATTGGCTTTTTTGCTACTACAGGTCCAATCTCTGAAGCTTGACTTTCAGAAGGGCCTTTTGAAAGCCCTTGAGCTGACATGCACTCAGAGCCCCCTTAGACCAAAGGTTTCTAAATCCCTTTTCCCCGGGAGAAGGCATAGCCTGAGGAGCTTCCAAAATTGGCACCATTTGGGACAGCATGATATTTAGTCTAACAGGTCTCCCTACTTATGAGGCAGTTTCTAAAAGTAGAGAAGATTCTGGCTGCTTCTGAAAGAGTCTACTCCTGTTGGCTTTTTTTTTCCTGTGCTCCATGTTCTTCCACAACAAACAAGATCTTGAGAAGAACCGCAAAGCTTTCACCCTGCAGCCCCCTGAGCTGGCCCCAATCCCCTGACCCTCTCCCCGTAGGAGAGGGAAGTTGCTCAGATGGGGCAGGGGAGCAGGGAACCAGGAGTCGGGTAGGTGGGGAGAGGAGGACGGATTGGTCCTCCTCCCCCAGCAGAGGCCAGGGGACATGCCAGATCCCCAGGCCCCACCGCCCAGCAACTGCCTGGGCTGTAGATTTTGCCTGACTAGAAGGAAATGGGCCAAGGGCTCACACCGAGGGCTGCAGTTTCCTGTAGTTGGCCGATAAACATTTTCGGAGCATCTATTAGCATCATCGCAGGTATGGGGGCTCCCGAGGGGCGTAGAGACCCTATTCTGATGGAAGAACACAGTGAATATACAAACCTGGAAACGAACATGAAGACCACCAATGGAGGCTGTTGATTCAGAGCTTGCTGCAGCAAGGAGTCAGCCATGTCACTGGTTTGGCAGAGACTCAAAGGCAGGCAGAGGGGGACAGCTTTATAGTGGACGAGGCAGAAGGCTTCCCGTGGGCCCTGCCTGGAGGCTACTGGCCCGGAGAAGCTGGGGACGCCTAACCGGATGTGGGGCATCCCTTGGGATTGGTAGCAGAGCATATTTGGCTTTCTTAGGGGGTCCTGAGTTAGAAGGGGGGCAGAAATTAGAGGGAACGGTACTCCCACTGACCAGGTCCGGACCATTTGGGGCAGAGGTGGTGGGTGGGAGCTCTTTGTCATCTCCGTCTGGCCGCTGTTTGCATATTCCGTCTCACAGACCACCACGTCCCTTGTGCATTGTTGGTAGGAATGTAAAATGGAACGACCTCTCTGGAAAAGGGCTTGCCAGATTCTTACAAAGTTGAACATACACATATCATATGACTCAACCACCCCGCTCCTAGTTTTTACCCTCTAAATGAGAACTTACTTGTACACAAAAACTTGATCACAAGTGATTATAGCAGCTGTAATCAGTCACATTCACCCCAAACTAAAAACAATCCAAATGGTCTCAAGCAGGAATGGATAAACAAACCATGGTCTATCCACACAATAGAATGTTAGGCATCAGTCAAAAGGATTGAACTATGATATTCAACACCATGAATGGATCCCACACACATTATGCTAAGTGAAAGAAGCCACATGCTAGATGATTCCATTTAGGTGACGGTCTGGAAAAGGCAAATCTATGAGGACAGAAAACAGATCGGTGGGTGCTAGGGAGAAGGTGGGGAGGGGTTGACTCCAAGGGGGCGTGAGCGAATTTTGGGGTGTGATGGAACTCTTCTGTATCTTGATTGTGACCATAGGCCTGCCTATGTTTGTCAACACTCAGAGAACTGTACGTTAAAAGGAGTGGGTCTCACTGTGTATAAATTACATCAGAAAAATAGAAAAAAAATATAATGGGAAGTTATCACTGCTATGGAGAAAAAGCAGGATAAGGGCAGAGAAAGAGGGAGATGTGGGGGGTTCACTTTAGGTGGGTGGTCAGGGAAGGCAGGGGAGGTGACATGTGAGCAGACACTGAATCGGGCAAGTGGGGCAGGTGCATCTCTGGGGCAGATGGCTCCAGGCGGAGGGACACAGAGAGAGGCCTGAGGCCCCAGTGGCAGGGAGGGTTTCAGGGAACAGTTGGCTAGAGAGTGGGGCGGGGGTGGTGGTGGCAGGGAGGACATCAGAGCTGCGGCCTTAAAGCTCAGCAGGCACGTTAGATGTTAAGGTGTCTGGGGAGCATCAGATGGCTTTGGGCCAGAGTGACATGGTGTCACTTACACGTGCAAAGGTCCAGCCTGGGCATGGAGTGGAGACCGGAGGGCCGCCCCAGGAGAGCAGCAGGGCCAACGAGGTGGTGGCGGGTGACAGTGGAGGGCCTGAGGATGGCCGGATTGGGGGCATCTGGGGTGGCAGAACAGGATTTGCTGTTTGGGTCTCTGTGGGTTGTGAGAAATTGTGAGAGAAGGAGTTGGGGTGAGGTCATCAATACCCCGGGGTACAGGGGGGTGAAGAGGCCTGGTGAGCCCTCAGGCTTCAGGGACCCAGCCTGTGGATCCCAGGCTCCAGCTTCTCCAGCCTCAGTCCTTTTAGGGCCGCAAAGAAAGCTTCCATCCACTGCTTCCAGGTCCCCCCTGCGCCTGCCGCCCACCACTCTCTGCCAGGGGCGCCCAGCCCTTGGCCCACAGACCTCTCTCTGCTAGCTCGGCATCTCCCTGTGCTCACTGCTGCTCCTGTCCCCTCGGGCCCTGCCCTGGCCTCCGTTCCTGCCCCCACATCCCACGTCCTTGGTGCAAGTGTTCCTTCCATTTTGAATGTCAGTCTCTCCTTAGCCTGCTCCTGAATCTACCTTCCAAGTCTTGCACCGTTCCCCTTGACTGTCCCACATTTCCTTGCCCCTGTAGGAAGCCCCTCGGCGGCACCCAAGTTCAAGAGTTTGGAAATCCAGACTTCCCCTTCCTCGTGCTCTCTCTGTGCCTTAGGGGTGGCCCACCCACCTTCCTCTTCCACTGAAAAGCTCCAGAGTTTAAGCTCCTGGGCACCGCTGGTGGGTAGTCTGCCCCTTCCTGTCATTGCTGCACCATTGCCTGTGCTCAGGCTCATATCCCCGACCCCGGGACTGGGCTCCTGATCTGTTGGGTCCTCCATTCTTTCCTTCTCCGACCCCTCCCCCATGCCATCAGGATAACCTTGGCCACACTTTCAGCTAGAGTCAGAGCCTTCCTTATAAACCCTGCAGGCCCCAGCACTTGCAGGAGGAAGGGCTTGTTCTTTTTTTTTTTCCCTAGCACCCCCCAACATATTTCCAAACTTAATGTATTTCTTTTTCTTTCTTTTCTATATATCTTTTATTTTATTATTTCATTTTATTTTATTTTATTTTGTTTTATTAACATATAATGTATTATTTGTTTCAGGGGTACAGGCCTGTGATTCATCAATCTTACACAATTCACAACGCTCACCATAGTACATACCCTCCCCAATGCCCATCACCCAGCCACCCCATCCCTCCCATGCCCCCTCCACTCCAGCAACTCTCAGTTTGTTTCCTGAGATTAAGAGTCTCTTATTGTTTGTCTCCCTCTCTGGTTTCGTCTTGTTTCATTTTTCCCTCCCTTCCCCTATGATCCTCTGTCTTCCAAATGGCCAACAGACACATGAAAAAGTGCTCAACGTCACTTGGCATCAGGGAAATACAAATCAAAACCTCAATGAGATACCACCTCACACTAGTCAGAATGGCTAAAATTAACAAGTCAGGAAAAGACAAATGTTGGCAAGGATGCAGAGAAAGGAGAACCCTCCTACACTGTTGGTGGGAATGCAAGCTGGTGCAGCCACTCTGGAAAACAGTATGGAGGTTCCTCAAAAAGTTGAAAATAGAGCTATCCTATGACCCAGCAATTGCACTACTGGGTATTTACCCCAAATATACAAATGTAGTGATCCGAAGGGACACATGCACCCAATGTTTATAGCAGCAATGTCCACAATAGTCAAACTATGGAAAGAGCCTAGATGTCCATCAACAGATGAATGGATAAAGAAGATGTGGTCTATATATACAATGGAATATTATGCAGCCATTGAAAGAAATGAAATCTTGCCATTTGCAGTGACGTGCATGGAACTAGAGGGTATTATGCTAAGCGAAGTAAGTCAATCAGAGAAAGACAAGTATCATATGATCTCACTGATATGAGCAATTTGAGAAGGAAGGGCTTGTTCTTTAGTAAGAAGCTCCTCACAGTCCTTCCTGTCCCCAGGCTGACCATGAGATTTATCATCCAAACCGGGACATTTCTGAGCAGAGGGGGTGCTGTTAGAAGCCAGGCTTGGACAACAGCAAACAATGGGATTCACAGGCATCTGATTCTGGCCCCCTCTACCCTGCACCTCAGTCATGACCCCCAGGGTGGGGGGCACCGGCATCAGACCAGCCAAACCCCAGACCAGTCTTGGGCCCATGGGCAATGCTGTTCCTTTGGTTTGAAAGGACTTTCCTCCTCCCCAGATAAACTTAACCCTGCTTCTCCTTCAGACCTGGATCTTCGCTCTGGGAAAGTAGGCTGGAAAGCTACCGGGGTGCCCTCCAGAACCCGTCCTGTTCCCTCTGGCTTTGCCTTGATGAGAGCTTCGGCTCTGGACTCCTGCAGACAAGGCTGCAACCTTGAGCAGTTCCTTAAGATTTGATACCTCAGTTTTCACATCTATGATATGAGTGTAACACTGCCTTCTGCATCCAGGCTGTCGAAGGCACCAGATGACGTAATGCACGTAAACCTGTGTCTGGTGAGCAGAAGAACTCACGTGTTGGCCCTGATTACTTCCTCACAGTGCTTTATCACACTGCGCTGCAGACATTACATCATAAAAAACTTAAAGCCTTGGTTTCCTCCTCTCTACAACTCTTGGTACAATCCTGACTCCTTAGTGAGTTCCCAGCAGTCATCTGAACAATGGATGACGCTGGTGGAAGGGGACCGTGACAGCAGGCTTCCTGGCTGGCTGGTTTGGAGGCACTGGAGAGTCCAGTAGAATAATTAGCTCCTCTTTCTCAAGGGGGTCAGCCAGAAGCCCAGGAAGGTCCGGGAGAAAGGGTGGCTTATCAGAAGCAGACATTTGCAGGGTAACCCCTCAGGCTCTTCTTCCAACAGTTGCATTGGGTGTGCTGTGAGCTCATGTCATTGGTCTTTAATAATTGAATATTTCCCCCATCTTTTGGTGCATCTTATATACATGTTTAAATCTCACCAAATGCCACTCTTCGTTGCTTTTCAGCAGCCTTTCCCAGTAAGCTTGTTCTTGGCAGAAACCGTGTGCTTTCTCACCCACCTGCTGCCTAGCCCCCACCCCCCAACTGTGTTCTAACAGGTGACAAGGGGCTCGGTGGATGAGGCCCATCCAGAGGCCTTTCCTTACCCATCCTGTGTCACCACGGACTGTAGGACCTGCTAATCCAAGGGAGGTGAGAAAGGGAGAGAATGCAGGACACTCTAAAAAGAAGCAAAAGCTGTTTGCTATTTTGCTGAAGCTGGAACAAGGGAGCTTCTTTTGTAGAGGATAAAAGACTAAAAATCAATGACAGGGTTGTCTGAAGACTCAAGTTTCATCTTATCTCAAGAAACAACAACAACAACAACAATAAAACCCACATAGGAATCAGTTATTCCAGTCTTTATCAGATTTAGCTCAAAGATGTCACTCACATTGGCAGTCAAGCAGTATAGGCTGTTTATTTGAACGATACTTGATAATCTATTTGCTTATTGATTGAGTTAAGCAGGTGTGTGTAAACCTGTTTCCTTGGAAGAAAAAGAGGTCTTCTACTATGTGAAAGAGAAGCTCCCAGAGTTCTGTCAATATAAAAAAAGAGAGAAAGTTGAACAAAATCAAACACAGTCTAAGCTCTCAAACAATTCAGGAGAACCCAGAAAGTTATGTGAAAATAATGATCTGCAAAGAGGGGGGTATCTTTCTCATAAAACTCAGAAGGGGTGAGAAATGATCCAAAGGGCCTTGGAAGCAGGGTGCAGATGGGGGAGCTCAAGAGAGATTGTTCCCCATGTTTCATCCTGGATGCCTACAGACTTGAATTCCTGTGGGGAGCGCAAATAGCATTGGAGGCTCAACCGTAGAGACAGCAAAGTGAAATGTTAGTCTGTGTGAAGGAGGAAGTGTGCTGGAGGACACTCACTGGAGTCTTGTAAAGGGCCAGGCATCTTAGACAACAGTGAATTTCCGGTTGCTTAAAAAGCTTTTGGAAAACAAGCTATCCATGGACCAAGTTGTAAGTTGGTCCCTTTGAGACATGAAGGAAGAATCTTATAAGCAAATCTGGGTAACTTTTAATGGCAGTCACGTGACCAAGGGCAGCAAGCTCTCTCGGAAGAAAACCACTTAAAAAGCTACCCTCTACTATTGCTTTATCTTCTATCACTGGCCATCTAGAGCTTGCTGAGATTTCCTGTTTGGCCCCAATGATGGTAGTAGTAGTTACTGTGGCTACCATGTCAAGGAGCGGGGCTTGCACAAGGCATTAAACCCCAGAGGGCCAACAAGGTGACACCATGAAATGATTTTCTGTGCCCTCCTGATATGGCACCTCTGCTGAGGTCACTAGACAATGTTGGGCTACCAAAAATCAGCAAGATCACAGCTCTCTAAAGAGGGATCTTCAAAATACATGCAGACCTCAACCAGCTTTCACCATCCAGACTGCTTCTCTCCCGGTCCAAGCAACACTCATACCTCCCAGGCCATCCTCTAAGCCTTCTCACTGGTTTCTTTGTGTCCATTTTTGACATCTTTGAGTCTGTTCTTGACCCAACAGGCCAGAGTAATTCCCTTAAAACATACTTCACTACCGAAGCAGACAGTGTACCTTATGATATCACTTTAAAATATGGACATATGTTCCCCAGAGAGCATCTGTTAGAATGGTCATAGCAGGACTATTTGGAAGAGTCTGAATGAGCCATGAGCAACAGAATAGAGAAATGCATCATAGTCCATCCACACAATGACACAGCAGGAAGAACTAAGCAACTACAACCACTCCTACACATGGATGAATCTCACCAACATCTCTGAGCAGAAGAAGACACAAGAGAGAACATACCTCGTCCTCCGCCTAGACAAAGTTTGAAGTGAGACCAAGGTAGTCTATGGTGGTGGAAGTCAAGAAAGAAACTACCCTTGGGTAGGGGGCAGAGTAGCAACAGGAAGAAGCCACAAGGCAAGCTTGGGGGATGCTGGAATGTGGTTCTCCATCTAGTTCTGGTTAAAGAGGATACTCGCTCTGAGAAATTTCATCAAGCTGTATCCTTATGATTTCTGTGCTTTTATATATGTATGCTACACTTCAATAAAGTATCAAACCTTTGAGATAATAGGCAATGGTGATATAATATTTGCTGCAAATTTTGAGTTCTCTGGATCTGTGTATATGAAACAAGTATTTTTAAATTAAAGGAGTGCAGGGTTGTAAAAGAAAATTGGTACTAATAGTGTTAGTTAGCTAGGATGCAATGGGAAAGTTACTCAAATAAGAGGGCTGAAAGCTATTCCCTCAAATAAGAGGGAAGAGATAGAAGCAGGGAAGAAGTGTGTTTTGTTTTGCAGAACCAATAGTTCCAGCCAAGGAGATGCCCAATTAGGTGTTTCCCTGGTGGCCCCTTGCTAGGTGTGTCTCACCTGATAACCCTTATGTGAGCCAGTTTGAGTTGGATTAAAGCTGAGGACCTGTGCAGAAACCCCCTGGGTTGTCCTGAAGTTACCTATAGCTCATTATTATACTAAGATTTCTTCCTATGGGAGGACTTTTCCACCATTTTTTGAATGTACATATGCTCTAGCATGTTGACACACTGGGCATGCGCAATTGAACCCAAAGTGTCTATGCCAGCTCCCTACCCCCGCCCCCTAGTACACTGAATAAGAGCTTCCTCTACTAACCCCATGGGAGAGAGCACTTTGGGAGCTATCTCCTTGTCTCCTTACTTGTTTTTTGGGTCGTGTTCAATTTGATGCACCCCAAGCTGCAAACCCCTTGAGTTAGGTTACAATAATATTATTTCTACACAATTCTTTTCTGTATATGTTTGGTATTTTTACTCTACCTGATACTTTTTAAAAAAAACTTTTTAAAAAGATATTTTAAATTTATTTGTCAGAGAGAGAGTACAGGCAGGGGGATGGCAGGCAGAGGGAGAAGCAGGCTCCCCACTGAGCAGGGATCCCAATGCGGGGCTTGATCCCAGGACCCTGAGATCATGACCTGAGCTGAAGGCAGACACTCAACTGACTGAGCCACCCAGGCGTCCCTCTACCTGATACTTTTAATGGTAGTTTTTGAGGCCAACTGTTTTACAAGAGTTGATAAATATCACAGATACAGTGAAAAGCAAGTCATATTGAATCACTGTTAGGTTCAAGACCTTCCAACAGTTCCATGTCACTCAGAGTCAGAGTTAAAGTACCACGGACCCACTCAGCTTTTCCTGATGTGGCCTCTCTTACTCTCTTGCCTTATTCACTGGATTCCATATGAACTGTCCTCCGCCAGCAAGCCAGGCACACTGTTACTGTAGGGCCTTTGGGCTGGGTGCTCCTCTTCCTGGAACATTCTTCTTTCAGATTTAGGCAAGCCTTGCTTCCTTACTTTTTGGGGGGATTTTTGCTTAAATGCCACCTTCTCAGTCAACAGCCCTCTCCACACCTCCCTTTGTTTTTCTCTATAGCTCCTAGCACCTACTATTACACTACATTATTTAGTTACTTATATTTATTGTCTGTCTCCTCCTACTAGAATGTAAGCTTTGTAAGTGAAGTGATTTTTGTCTATTGTGTTCACTACTATATCCTCAGTGCCTTGGACTTGGCACATAGTAGAAACTCAGTGAACATGCCACGCACGAATGGGTGAAGGGATTAGTAGATGTTCAGAATGCCTTTGAATCCAATACAGCATGGAGCAAAGTAGTAATTTACATGGCATCCTGGTCAACAGAACTGCGTTGTAGGAATTCCTCAAGCCAAGTTAGAATCAGATTGGAACTAAAGAAAGGGGAAAATGTGTATATCCTTGCATACACCCTGATCCTAGTCTCTTAGAGTTCTTATTTTGGGTACCCCAGGTCACTCCATCATTCATGCAAAACGATATTGGCGTGCCCACTATGTGCCAGGCACTGTGCTGGGCACCTGATCCCAGCTAACTGAGCAGCTGGATGAAAGCTGCTTGCTGACAGATGATGATAATCGTTACTGAAGCTTATATATTACTGACATTATCTCATAACATCATCACACACACCATTGGAGAGACCATTACCTACTGATTTTGTATCCTAATATGACAAAGAGTTACAGAAGGTTAAGGGGCCTGCCCCCTGTCCCATGGCTAGGAAATGGCAGTGCTGGAGTTTGAATCAGCCAGCTTGGCTCTGACCGGTCCTTAACTGTGACTCCTGCTCTCTGTGGAGAAAGGTGGCTTCAGCTGAGTTCTGGGAACCCCTCCAAGATCTTTGGGGGAGATGAATGTGGACACAGCTAGGTGTTGTAGTACAAGGTCAGATCCAATCACAGAGGCACACAGACCCAAAAACCAAAGCACTGGTCATGGGGAGGTGGTCAAGAAATGCATTTGTGGAGGTTTTTCAGGGGACCTCAAAGACCAACAACATTTCAGCAGACAGGGAAGGGAAATGAGGAGGAGTGGGTATAGAATCATTGAAGAAAGAGCCTGAGCACATGGGACCCACACGGGGCAATCCTGGGTGAAAGCAACCCAAGGAGCTTCCCTGATACTCACCTCGCAGCATGAGTGCAATAATAAAACTTTCCAGAGACTGACATGGGCGTAAAAAGGGTCTGGAGCATAGAAGCTATTCAATAAATTTCAGCTTTCCTTCTTAGGATGCCCCAGGGAGGGGAGATCACAGAAAGGACACAGAAATGGACTGTGAGCTTTCTCCTAAGCAGCCCTGGCTCTAATGAATACTTTGGACAGATTACATTTATTTGAGGCTATAGCCACAATTTCTCCTTGTCGGGTGCTATGGTCTGAATGTTTGCGTCCCCCCAAAATTCTTATGTTGAAATCCTAACCCAAAAGGTGATGGTGTTAGGAGGTGGGGCCTTTGGGAGATGGTTAGGTCATGAGGGTGAAGCCCTTGTGATTGGCATTAGTATCCTTATCAAAGAGACTCCAGATAGCTAGCTAGTCCCTTCTGCCATGTGAAGACACAGTAAAAAGATGACAATCTAGGAAGCAGACCCTCACCAAATACTGAATCCACTGGTGCCATGATCTTGGACTTACCAGCTTCCAGAACTATAAGAAATAAATTTCTATTGTTTCTAAGACACCCAGTTTATGGCATTCTGTTATAGCAACCAGAATGGAAGAAGACATTGGGGCTAAACCCACTTTACTGTAATTAGAGAACAACAGTGTGCAGGAACTGGGACCAGCCCCAGCTGGCCCCAGTACTCTCATCTTGCAGAGAACATAGGAGGAGAGGTAACTGATCCCTAATCACACAGCTACTTGCTCAGCAAAAGTAACTGATCCACAGTCACAGAGCTAGCTGCTGGCACCTTGAGGAGAACACCTGTGTGTGTAAATGATGTCCACTGGGGTGAGGGCAGAGTCGTTTGAGGAGATGATGAAAAGCAGTCCCGCACCAAAAGATTTCTCTAGAGCCAACACCTCCCCACCTCATTACTGATGTGCGTAGGGTAGAAGGCAGCCAGAGTCCCTTGGGACATGCCTGGCTCTTTCGCTTGCAAAGGACACTTCATGGATTTCTAGGTTCTGTGTTGGAAGCCGTGGTTATATGAGATCTTACTATCGGCGACTCGTGGGCTTAGGATTTTCCATGTGACCTCCATTTAATCAGACTGTTCAGTGGTCTAGAACCCAGTATTTACTGATGATGCCTCATTTTGAATTTATTTTTTCAACCATCATCTACCAGACTGAATCCCAGTCTCTGGAGAGGCAGTCCCCTGGGTTGAAGTGTAGCTAATGTCCCCGGGGGTCTAAGATTTCACCCCCTCACATTCACTGTTGGGAGTGACTTTCTTAGCTTTTGCTGAAGCAGCTCACCGAGGAGGGAGCTGAGGAGAGAGCCTGGCTAATGGGAGGGGCTCGAGTACCACCAAACAGAAGGAGTTGCTGTCCTGAGTGGAAGAAGGTAGGAGCCAGCAGTGAAGTATATAGAGTGGCTGAGGACAGTATCTCCCTGAAAAGCAGCATCAAGAAAGACTTAAAAAAAAAATTTTTTTTTTTTAAAACAAAGGATAAAGCCGGTGGGGTGGGGGAAAGGCCCAAGGATTTGCCATCAGGCCATCCTGAGTGTGAATCCTGCTCCACCCATTAGCCCCTGGCCTTTGGGAGTAACTTAGCTCCTCTGGGGTTTCTTTTCTTGCTTATACAAAGAGGCCAGAGATACCTCACACAGACATGTCAGGAGAATGAGTGGGCGATCAGGGGCTGGCCATAGTTGGATCTCCACCGCCTTGGCTGCCCCCTTTCTTCCTTCAAGTAGATGGTATTATTTTCCATGCTTGATTCTATTAGGCTAGAAGTCAGATTGATTGCCCAGAAAATGCCTCAGTTCTCTGCAGCCTGTTGGGTAATTATCTTACAGGCTATGTCAGAGCAAACGAGTCTTGCCATTGCCAATTTCCAAAGATGTAAAACAAGGATGCATTAGAGGTCCCACTTAATGCAAGAAGCCTTCTTACACAACTAGACATTACAGAGGAACAAGGATACCAGTTTGTGAGTTAGATTCTGAACCAGCTCCTTGGGGAGACTTTCCCAGCTCCTGAGCTAGTGAATCCTGTCAGCTGATCCCAAGACCACTTAATAATAACCTCCAATGTCTTCACAGCACTAACCACGTGCCAGGCGCTGTCCTAACTATCTCAACGCAGGTTATGTACTCACTCATCTGCACGCTGCCTTGAAGTAGATGGTGCTGTTATCTCTGCTTTGCAGATGAAGAAGCTGAGGCACAGAGAGGTCAAATGACTTGCCCAGGACCCATCCAGGATATGGACCCAAGCTGCTGGAGCTCCAGAGCCTACATGGTTGGTCTCTGTGCCACACTACCTGTCCATGCGTAGGACAGGGCACCGGTCAGGTGAGCCAGGTCGGGCTCATCACCAGGATCTGCACAAGGATGCTGCCAATGCCAGGGAAAAAGGCACCTGAACCCTCTTCTCTGTCCCAGAGAGAATGGTGGTCTGCGACCGATTGTCGTGTCCCCTGCTCCCTCCAGGGTTGTGACCCACATGCCTTTTCTTCACAAGCTGTCCACCTTTGCCAAAGCACTTTTAGGGCTGTATTTTCAGAAGGAAACTGAGGCAGAGGGAAAATGATGCTCAAGCCTTAAATTTGTTCTCAGCTGGCATTTCTTGCCTTCTAACACTTTCACCTTTGGTGGATCTTAATTCAGTGTGCTTCCGAGTGTATTTGTATAAGTCACACATCCTTGGGTAGGTCACCGGAGCTCTTCTTCCTCCTCTGTAACTGGAGAATAAAGGCAGCCACATCATAGGTAATTGGTGGGACTGAATGGAATAAGGTACTATTCATCATGTTTCGGGAACAATGGCATCATAACAAGTACTTAATAAATGTTAGTCCCATTTGGGTGGCTATTTGCTTGTATCATGAATATTTTTAGGAATGCATAAACTGCATTCAGTGAATTCACAGGGTGAATGAAACCACTCAGAGGAAGCTGTCATCTGTGCAGATCAGCTCTCCTGGGAAAGACAGAGAAGGAAGCAAAGGCGGATGAAATGCCTCCAACCAAATTCTCTTCCAATAGGGAGTGGAAATCTGGAGCTTAAGGTAACTTTTAAATTCATTGTAAGTGTAATAAATTTAGCATATCGGGTATATTACTTCATAAGCCATATCCACACATGTATAAAATGGGTAACTATTCCCTTCTAATTCAACCTATTTTTTTTCCTCAAGCTTCCATTCCAACTATGGTCAAATTTTAGGCAAGTTAAGGAAATGCAGCGACTCGAATTTTCTCTTAGGGTTTCCAGTCATTTTAGTCCCTCATGCCATGGCTACACTTTTGTGGGGTAGAATGATGGGTGGATGTACCTCCTTGTCAATGGGTAAGATTTCCCCTGCCACCTTCTGTCCATGCTGGCCTCTCTGGTGGTGGCCACTACCCTGTTTTGCTCTGACCATCAGCATCTATCCCCACTGGTATCTGCTGAGGCAGCAGCTGGTCTTCCACTGGCCTTGGACTTGCATGACCCACAGGCAGCTGCAGAAGCCAAGACCTTCCACATGTGTGAACATGTGCTCTTGCACACCATTGGCTTTAATCTAGAAGAATCTAACTCTCTTCTTCTATAGGTTCTCCCTGTCTTCCACATAGGCATTGATCATGGCCCCTCTCTGTGGCTTGGGATGGCTGAGGACAGAAATATTCTGTCAAACCTATTGAGTGCTAGGCCTTGAGCCATAGGAATCTCAAAATCCAGAAGTGAATGCTAATGTATTTTATTTCTTTTTGTACTTCACTCAATTCTTCTTTCTTTGGAAGCCAAGAGCCAAGGTCTGCTTTTCTTGATGAACTGTTTTATTTAGGGAGATGCCCCAGTAAGATGATATCCACAGAGGAATTTCAAGGACAAAGTCCAAAAAACAACAAACACAGAAACCTACCCAATAAACTTCACATATGAACCCTTTCAATACTGACGAAAATTTATACCATAAGGCTCAGCCATGGCTGCAAGGGAGCCAGCACTAAAAAGTAAGCTGTCTCTTTCCAAACAGAGGAGTCAGGACTAGGGAGGGGTGGGGTGGGGGGTCGGTGAGGCTCTGTGCCCGGCAGAACCGGTGGTGGGCAAGATGGCTGCAGAGCCTCATGACTCACAGGCGGTGGAACGGTGGCCAGGGTGGACCATGCATTATTAGCACCATTTAGCAGTACACGGAGTTTAGGAGCAGACGGACTTTGGGGCTGAGAGCTCATTTCTGAGAAAAAGCTGTGCTTGCAGGATTGTGACAGCCTCTTCCCCCTCCTTCCCGCAGTGAAAACAATGATTCTTCACATTAGTCTGCCTCGCTTCAGACCCTCATCCATCTCCATCCCAATGGCTTGAGATGAACACTGGCCAAAGAGCATATTTAAAAGCCTCCCTCAGCACAGACGTACCAACGCCAGGAACGGCTCTTTCTCCCTGCTGGAGGTCAGGCCCCACCATCTGCAGGATTGCAGCCACCCCCACAGGCCTGAGCTGTGGCCTTCGCCCATCGGGTGCCTGCTTTGCATGAGACCTCCCTGTCCCCTCTAAGTCTTTTCCAGATCCATCTCATGCATCTTCACAGCTATGAGTGACCACCTTTTAGTCATTTCAGTGGCATGTTTAGTCTCCTCACAGCCTTAGATTTTGACCTTTCTCTGTCTTTATTGTTCTGTCAAATGGTTTTGGTGGAGAGAAGGGCAATTGACTGGGCTCACTATAGAATGGAATCTGCAAAAGCTATGTGAAGTTAGTTTTCTAATGGTGCTTTTTTTCCTGCTCTATGAGCTGCCAAGCTGTGCATGTGTTGGGGGTGTGGGGGAGAGGGGCAGGGTGAATCTCAGGCCCTCCCTCCCTCCCTCCCTCCTGTCACCCTGTTGCTGGGGACAAGATGATGATGGTGACCAAGGACCTGAAACTATCATGGGCAGGAAATTACCTCTCTAGGCTTCTAAGGGTCTAATTTCTTATCCTAACCCAACTAGGGTCTTAGTTCAACAGTATTTGAGTGTGTTTTATAAATTAATCTGTAATTCCATCTGTAAGCTATATTAAAACAATGAAAAGATAACATGTCTGGATTTAAAGTTGTGACTCACGGAATGCCAGGGGCTGTGAGATGGGTGTATTCACTTCCTGTGGCTGCTAGAAAAAACTACCAAAAACCTAGTGGCCTAAGACAGCAGACGTGAATTTTTTTATAGCTCCAGAGGTCAGAAGTCCAAAATGAGTCTTCTAGGGCTAAAATGAAGTCATTGGCAATGCTGGTTCCTTCTGGAAGCTCCGGGGGAGGACCTGTTCCTTGCCTCTCTCAGCTCTGTGGCTGGTGCCATTCCATAGTGTGTAGATGCATCCCTCCTCTCCTTGCTTCTGCTGCCATGTCTCCTTTCTCTGAAGTCAATGCTCGCCCTGCCTTACTCTTATCAGGACATTTACAATCACAGTTAGGGTCCAACTGGATAACCCAGATCATCTTCCCATCTCAAGATCCTTACCTTAATCAAATCCGCCAAGTCTCTTTTATCATATAAGATAATATGTACAGGTTTCAGGGATTAGGACCTGGATACCTTTGGGAGCCATTCAGCCTACCATAACAGAGGACCACTTTGAGCTTGGACCCTACTCAGGAAGTGATCTTGCCGAAGGGAAGTGGGATGACACATATACCCCTTGCCTCAGCACTCAAGGAGAATATTGACATGATCCAAGGACCAGAAGACAAAGTAGAGAGGTAGGGCCAACTCAAGTGGGCCAAAACCATTCCCTGGGGGTAGCATGTAATGTTAGCAGGCAGAAATTTGCAGAGCTTTTTGGAGAGAACATAATAGTCACCAAAATAAGTGACAATCCCTGTCTAAGCAATGAGGGAATACAAGATTGTGGTAGACACTGATGGTTGCCTACCCAAAAGCCATTCCCACCTTTCTTGCTAGCATAATCCTAATTTTCCTAAATTGCAACATGCCCAGCCCCAGTGGATGAATTGTCATTAGTCTCACGTTGGGGCTTCTCACAATTTCAGGTCCTCTGATCACTAGTGGGTCTCTTGTTCAATGAAGATTCAGACTCAGTAGGTCTGGGTGGGTCTGAGACCCTGCAATCCTAACAAGGTCCCAAAAGGTATGGATGTGCTTCCCCTTGGATCACACCTGGAGTGGAGAGGGTCTAAACCAATGACAGCAATTCCATTGCCCCTTGCCAGGGATTCGTTCAGAGTAATCATGTGACCCAGTCTTAGCCAGAGAAAGCTAAGAGGGAGGGTAGGCTTCTGAGGAAGATTTCCTTCCTGATGAAAGATAAGAGAATCATAAGGAATTGTTCCTGCTTTATTCAATGCCCCGTGAGGAGGTGAGATCCTGAGCTGTGGCAGCTATCTTATGACCAAGGGACACACTTGAGGATAAAAGCTTATCCATTGAGGATGGGGAGGAGAGGACCATCTTTGAGCCATCAAAACCCTAAGACTTGTACTGACAGATTTTCTTGTTAAATGAAATATGAACTCCTTATGGTTTAATCCACTGGTTTCAGGTTGTCCATTATTTGTAGTTGAATACATCCAACGGATGGAAAACAAACAGAAACCAACACAAGAGGGACAAAGCCCAGAGAACTGGAGTCCAGAGGCAACCACCAGAAGGAGACTCAGGCCCCCCAATTCCTCATAGCAAGGAGCAACTTTAAATGGTGGTCTGAAGCCACCACGTGGCACCTTAGCACAGCTGGGCATCTCCATGCAGAGTCGACTATATGGTAAGGGAGCCCACTGTTCTCATTCCTGAGTTTGTAACAGAGTCGCAAGAACACTTAATCATCTTTATAAGCCACAAACCCAAAATTCTCTTGAAGCATAATGATACCTAAGTGGGGTAAATCCTCCCTGTAATAATTGGGATTCTGATGCCAACCCTGAGCTGCTAATCATTTGAGTCTCACTTCCCCTTTTATCTGAAATATCTAAAAGTGCTGCTCTCGCTTTTCCATGCATGTCCTTCTCAGTGTGCTTATTCCATCTGGGCGCGAGCACATCTCAGGCACACACTTTCCAAATCAGCCAGGGCTCCCTGGGCTCCGTACATCACAGCAATCAGCTACCAGATTAATTAATCCTGGATGTGACTTAAGCTACTTTAAAGAAAAATCCCAGGCAAATAGATATAAATACCTATTTTTCTTGCTGAATTGTTTCAACTCCCTCATTGATATCCGACTTAATTATGCAATATCTTAGAAGTAACACAAACATCTGCGATTTTATTTCTAAGCATATTTGAAAGACAAAGATTTCAATGTCCTGTGTGGTTTCAGGAACACGACGGATCTCCTTGAGTCTGGCGGGTGGGAAGGGAGAAAGAAAGAAGGGAAAAATAAACTCCTTTATTCAGATGATAATGGAATTCAAAATATGTCCAACAACCGAAGGAGAAGGACCCAGGACATTTCATAATGCAGTTTTTAAGTTCTATACTGATTTTTCTTTTAAGAAATAAATCCTAAGGAAATCACCCCCTCCTTTGGGATATGGATAAAGTATGCCTGTAGCACTGATTAGCTACATAACTTTTAATCTAGAAGGTTACTGATTTGTCTGACAACTTCCCTCCCATCCAGCCCTGTCCATTTTCTGAGTCAGCACACTCACTCTTAGAGGACACTGCATCTTGCAGAGCTGTCACTTCTATCAAACACAATGCCCTCAGGGTTTATGCTCATCATTAAAGAAAAGAAAAGAAAAAAAAAAACTTGTTAGAGTATTAGCCGGGCCCAGTGCAGCGCCGTTAAATTAATTTTTAGAGATGTATCTAGGTCATAGATCTGCATGTTGCATATAAACACTCCAGCTAGTTACCTAGTGTTGGTTTCTTTCTAAACTCTTAGGGCCACGCTGGTTGGAGAATTTCCGTTTGTTTTGGCCCTGAATGAAGAATGATCGTTCCCCTTTGATACAACCATAAAATAATTGTGATGTTCTTTCTGAAAGCTGGCTGCCGCAAAAACATTTCCAAAGATCTTTTTAGGAGACTAAAAAACATGAACTTTCCTGTTTCTGTTAACTAGCAGTTCTTTATATAGAATCTTTCGATGCCCAAATAATTTATTAATTCTCTACATCTCATTTTCTCTCCTGAGTAGAAAGAATGTATTTCATAAGGTCCCTTTAGAGGCAATGAAGTTTCTACACACAGCCGGAACAATGGAGTCACAATACACTGTCCTTTGGGTAGAAATGAAGCTTCACCAAGGAATAAAACAAGAATTTAGTGTTTTGGTGGTGGGGAATAAAGAATATCTGAAGAATGTATAGTTCAAAGGATCTCTGTTAGAAAAGACTAAGGAAATGGGCAAGAAGGCTACATACCCATTTCTCTCAATATGCTGTCTTGCCAATCCAAAGTGTAATCAAAGCAATCCAAAATCACCAAATGAAAACTTTGACCTTGTAAATGCCTATGAAGATTTGTGTGCCATTTTAAGGACATGTTTCTTGTGAAGTTGAGGTCACCTGATGGGTTCTAACACAGCCTTCTTAGGGCTGATTTCATGAAAATCTAAGGCACGGCAATCCAGGTAAGCACAGTAGCATTGTTACCGGTAGGAATTCAGAGAGAACCAGCCAGCACGTCCCAAGATGGGCCTTCACCAGACAGATGAGAAAACTGAGACAGAAAAACAGAAGGAACCTGACTAGTCCCACGGACATGCTTCAGTGTGTTGCTTTCTGTTACTGTGGGACCCGGGTAAAAAAAAGACTTCCCAACTTAGAATGTACTTATGGAAGCAGCACTATAGGGCCAGGAAAAGATTTGAGGGCCCTTCATTGCAACCTGTAATGTGATTTGAGCCGATGCAAATCTGGAGCACCCGTGATAACCTGTGCTTTATTCTTCGAGAACTTAGAATCCTGGACCGATCTTGGTAAGCAAGGGTGCAAGGCAGAATCCAGCACAGGAGGATGGCTCTGTAACGGGCACAGAGTGAGTAGGGGAGGGTGGTGTGCATAACACTCTCCAAACTAAGTAGTAATGTAAGCAAGCCAGTCACTGCGAGGGCCCTGACCACCTCTTTCATGACTTTTTGCACTGAGCTTAGACAAGCATTCCAACTTCAGTCTGGAGATTTTTAAGTCCCAGCAAAGTGGAATACTGATAATATGATCACATCAAGATGTAACTTGTAATTGCAAAGTCACTTTTGATTAGATCACGAGCACTTCTGTGACCCAATGATATGACATGATTAGGTCTGAAGCCAGCCCATGAACACGCAGGACGATTGTGTGATTAACTGGGCTGACTCACGGGCACAGCGGGTCGTGGGCATCGGAAAGTCTGAGATCGCTCGGAGCAGGGGGGGAGCAGAGCTCCTTTCCTTTACATGGGAGCACCATGATAACTCCAAAAGATTCGATTGCTCATTAGAATAGGGGCTATGTCCCTTCAGTTAGAAATGTTTCTGTCATCAGGTAGTATGGTAAGGGAAAGATCATGGGAATTTCTGACATCATTCTTCCTCCCATTGTCTGAAGGTTGTGCATTAGTCATGGGCAGGTTCGGGGGAGCAGCACGCTGTGCCATGTTCTCTCCCACATCTGCCACTTGAGCTCAGTCAGGTTCATCTGTAAGCCTGTTTTCTCATCTGTAAAACAGGGATTCTAATATTCCTTATCGGTTGTAGAAGGATTAAATAACGTGCATAGTGTCTGGTACATAGTAGGTGATATTAACTATTTGAACTTGCAGAAGATAGATTTCAAAACAGGATCATCTTCAGGCATTTAATTCTGTGCCCATTACTTAATGATAAGAGCAGGTGTAAATGAAATTAAATAACCATTCATACTTAAACATGAGAACCTAGTCCCCTTACCCCCAAACTACCTTATGATACAGGAGTCAAAAAAAGAAAGAAAAGGCACTGACAGAATGAAAAAAAACAATTGAACTGATCATACTATGGGTGGTAATTATACAACTGAGAGACACGTGGGCTAATTCACTGCTTACCAACACAGTCATGCCCCGAGTCAGGGAAAGCTAAGCCAACGAGATCAGCCTGTGCATGGAGTGCCCTAGACAGAGGCTTTGTGAATGGGCTGCTCTCCAAAGCTCTATCTAGGCAATTTTATGAAGAATAGTTGTAAGGGAAAAGAACTGGGTCTTTAAGTAGAGTTCCCCAAACTTGTCTGTTGGGTTAATTGGAGCCCTTATTAAAAACCCAGGTGCCCTGGGCGCCTGGGTGGCTCAGTTGGTTAAGCGACTGCCTTCGGCTCAGGTCATGATCCCGGAGTCCCTGGATCGAGTCCTGCATCGGGCTCCCTGCTCGGCAGGGAGTCTGCTTCTCCCTCTGACCCTCCCCCCTCTCATGTGCTCTCTCTCATTCTCTCTCTCACAAATAAATAAATAAAATCTTTAAAAAAAAAAACAAAAAAAACCCCAGGTGCCCGACAGAGCCCCAGATCATTCTTATTATCGGCAGGGTTGGAACGCATGGCCTCCTGGTCGATCTTTGCACAAGCTGGTTTGGCATCTGGCATCTCCCATTAGCACAGGTGTACTAGATAGTTATTTCCATTCAAAAGTTTGTTTTCAGATGTTTGTAACTCCAGCAAACCTCCAGGGTATCTCCATGAATTAAAATGTAGGCATGAATGTCATCAAAGTGCAGCGCTTAGCGCCTGCCCAACTGGTCCAAAAATTCACCCAGAGGCCACTTCAGAGACACACAAGGCCTGCTTGCTTCCTGGCAGAGAACACGTGAAAAATACACCGGAATTTATGAAATATGCAGAGTCATCGCTCAGTGTTGCATTCAAACCATGGCCACCTCATTCTGATTTGTTCTCCAGAGTTCTCCAAGTGCGGACAACAGCCCCCGCCTCAACATTACCTGAAAACTTCTTAGAAACGAAAATTCTCAAGCCCCATTCCAGACCTACTGAATCAGAAGTTCTAGGAGTGGGCCCCAGGAATCTAGTTTAACAAGCCCTCCAGGTGATTCTGATTTATTCTAAAGTTTGAGAACCACTAGTTTCAAAAAAATAAAAATAAAAGTTCATTTTCCCACCTATTTCAATACAGTGAACCAATAAGTATTTAACTAGTTAGGCCTCTCGAGCATTTCTCGAGATTCTTTTTTTTTTTCTATATTCAGTTAGAGGAAGGAGAAAAACCAAGCAAACCTCATTTTCACATGATTGACATTCCTGCAAAGTAGACTTGATTTAAAGTCATCAGAATGAGATGATCAGAAACTGATCATTGGGAAAAAAGCAGGATTCTGACTTCACTACTTTGAGCATTTACTTTCATAGGAGATAGTCACCTGGTGAAGTCATCTTTTCCACAAACTGAGGTCTAATCATACTGTCTTGCCTCTTTTAGGTGCAACGGCCACAAAGATTTTAAATGTTTCATGTGCATGATGCAATTTGATTTAGCAGCTCAGGTTATGAATGGCCACTCGGGACAGTTGTCCAAGAGGTGAAAGAATGTCTTAAACCTAATGCTCATTCATAACATATCTTCCATTATTCTTTGGGTACAGATATGTGAATATACCCTTACATATCCATATTCTACGTACATTCCGTACGTAGAACACAAATCTGTATTTACACGTACATAAAATAAATAAGAGTGTAAAATAGATGTATAAATACATTCTAGACAGGGAGAGAAATGAAAGTTGTATATAAGTAGGCTTTCAATGGGAGACATCCATTATACATGCGCACAAATACATAAGGAAAATAGTGATATGTAATACAATAAACTCTATTTAATAATTCTCACATTGGTTTATAAAACGTAAAAGAACATAGTTAAATGAACAAGAATTGAAAGCGCATGATGGATGTGTCCCTCATAGCATTTAAATCTCTTCCACTTGATTAAAAATTCCTAGTTCCTCTTCACTGAATTGTTGAGAGTTTTTGAGCAGCCTCTGCCCTGATTAAAACAAATTAGCATCAAAGATCCCCTGTTGAATGAGAAATCATTAATTGAGAAACATGCAATGCTCCTTAATTACCTTTAGAACAGTGAGAGAACAAATAATCTCAGGTTCCAGAGGGGCCTGCCTGCTCTGCAGTGTGGACTCATTTCGTGTAGCTGCTGGAATAAAACTCCAATTGCAAATACTATTGGGGAATATCAATTCATGCTTCAGTAAACACACTGTAGATTGTTTATCTAAAAGAAAAATATATAGATAATGACAGGAAGAGAGGAGCATGTTTTATTTTATTATTTTGTTGAGAGCGTTAAAAGTGTTTTACATATGCCAATATTGATTGAGGAATAATGTGAGCTGTTCTTTCTGATACAAATTTTAGTGCTTTGTGTAAAATATTTCATTTATGTAATTACCTGATAAAACTTCAGATACTTCTATACGGATGAGTAACTATCATTTCACGCTGGAACAGAAAGCACCAAAGTATTGAACTTCAGAAAATGCAGCTACAAATGGGAATTCAAACCATGATATGGTACCCTGTTCATTCATTCCTTTGTATACTGATACAACAGTTACAATAGCTTCGGCAGGCCAATGAAATATGATGTATCCCTCCACCTTTAAAATCTAGAAAACACAGCATAATAGCCCATGGCAACAGTGCTAGGAAATCAAGTGCTATCACAGTGTGGAGTATTACCCAAGGCTTATACACAATGCCATGTGCACAGCCTTCTGATAATGACAGTGGTATGTATGGGACTGGATCTGAGGTTCTGAAAACTCTCAGTGTAGTTCTCACAAGCACCCTGGAAGGAAAGACGCAGAGTCCTCATTTTCCTACATGGGATAAATAAAGCATGGTGAGGCTTGGTCATTCAGCTAAGGATAGGATCTTGGTTTTATTCTAGTTTTCCAGGCCTCCACTTTAACCCCAGATCACATGTCCTCAACAGACTTTGAAAGAAAAAGTTGACAAAATTGACTCATCTACTTCCGTTTCCTTGGATATTTTTGGTTCATGTATAATTTAGACAGACAGGTTCATATAAAGTAAAGCACAAAACACCCAAATGGGGCTACCATTTGGGCTTGATATTAATGCGGTTAAGACCCAATTTTGGAAATTTGCACTTCACTTTTAGTGACACGAAGTGACTTGTATTATGAGTGGAATTAAACTTTATACCAACAGTCGTAATAGGTCTCAAACTCTGTAGGAGTTATTAATCATTATTCTTTGTCCTATACTCCATCAAGATCATAAACCTGATATTGCCATAATTTTTGCAAATATTGTAAATAACCCCTTAGAGAGTAAATTATAAGGACAATTATCAAGACTACATTAAGAATATCTATACAAAAAAAAATCAGAACAAAAGAGAATATCTATACAAATTAATTTGCACAAGAAGAAGAGGAGAAAGACCAGAAAGAAGAAGATGCCTCAGCAGCAGGAGGAGGAGGGGCAGGGAACAGAAGAAGGAGAATGGGAAGAAGGAGAGGGAGAAGGCTATCATTAATTGTATTCATGGAGTATGGAAGGATATAAACATGGTTATAACATTTTGATAGAGGAGGAAAATTGTTGTTGTTGTTTTTTTTCCCAAGGGGTTTTGATGAAAGTATATTCTTTCTTTGGACATTCCACTTCAGGACAAAATAATTCACCATTCACTGATGTGCAAAATGTAAGTGGTTTATATATACTGCCAAAATAAGAATTACTCATAAAAGGTCTACCTCACAACCATCCTCTGGATATGGTTTAGAAAAGGAAAATCTTGTCACTAAAACATTGCACGTTATGGGTAAAAGCACGAACAACACATCCTTATATGTCTTTACAAATTTCTAGTTCGTAGAGCTCATCGTAGAAATAAGAAGTGCCGACCAAATGTAAGGACTGAGAAATAAGGTGATGCTATTGGATAGTTTTCCCTCACTGAAAGGCTGTTTCCCTTAACAGCCAACACTCATTGCATTTTTGCATTCGAAGGTCAAATTGGAGCTGTCACTTGGGAAATCAGCAAGGAGGGGACACTGCATACCTAGATTTGGTTCCTTCTTCCAATGGGTCCATCTGCACATAAATGTCTGGGAGACCATATTCTTCCACCCCCATGAGGCAACAAGCTTCTGATAAACCCGGAGTTCTGACTGGGTCAGGGAAGAGTCTTGATAAGTAGAATATCCTGCTTGCCATTATCTATTTGTGTTGCGAGGTAATCCATTTTGGGTTGAAATCAAATTGTTTTAAGCTGAGCTGGTATTTTATTGGTGTCCTTCCAGCCGGCCTTCCTTTTAAGTGCCATCATATTTCAAACAAGCTGATCTGAAGGAAAAGACCACTGCTGCCTGTGTGGATCATCACGAGGGAACAAAGATGTGCAAGACCTATTTTAGGTTATTTCTTTATTTTTTAAGCATTGAGAGGTCTGAGATGTTCTTTTACTGCTGGGAGGAAAGGAGCTGACTAGTCAATGAAGGGTCCGGAAGGATGTGTGATAATGGGAAAGAAAATCTAACACAATCTGTTAGTATTTGCTGCAAAATGACCACTTAAAGTTGAGGAAGATAATATTTGAAATATATGATAGACCTTGTAAAAAAAAATCCTGAAAAGCACAAATCTGAATCACCAGGTACCATATATCATTGGTTTCCACTGCAATTTGATTATTTGGGAACTTTGGCACATATGTGTGTTTAGTGTTACCAGAAAAACCTCAAGGGAAAATCGTTGCTTATGATGTACTGAATTTAACCTGAGCCTTTTCACAGTAAAAGTTGAACACATTTAACTCTGATCCACTTCAACAACAAAAACCCATCACAAAACCTAGATGAGGTAGGCAAGCATTTTTATCCCAGGTTACTTAGAAATGGTTAAGACAACTGGCCCAAGGCAGTAAAAATAAATAAATAAATAAATAAATAAAATAAGTTGTGGTTTGAGTTTACATTAAAACTCAAGGGTGTCCCCACACAGGACTCTCTAAGATAACTCAAAACTGGAAAGCACAACATTTGAGATATCTTTCGGCAGCTGGGGCTGTAGACGCACAAAGAACTGTTAACAAGAATTTGCTCACTAATGCTATTGTCCTAGGTGGATTTTTGGGAGCGGGATCTCCTATCTGACCATACACAGACCCGTTTAAAGAAGCTTATGCTTAAACAGCTATCTTGCCTGAGTGAAAATTTCACTTCTGCCAAAAATAAAAGTGGTGAAACCTTTTGATGGTTAGCAGAAGACAGCGTTTCTGCAGCACTCTTGGAGTGGTTTGGTTTTGTGCTCAATTAGGACTGCTCCTAAACTAATCCTTGTATGGGGCAGAACTATTTCCTGGAGTAAGGGTGGGAAGCAGGCAGGTCAGACTCAGGGGGCAGGCGGTGGGGGGGTGGTGCAGTTTACAAAAGCTCATCCTAGTTGGAAAGAAAAATAATAATAGTTGCTCTTTTCATTTGTAGGGCTGGAGAAAGTAAAGCTCAACAAAATCTTGGCTGCTCTAGCTGTGGTAGCCACCATATTGCTAAACAAGCAGAGAAACCCGTTCAATCTTGGAGAGGGAGAAGGGGCTGTGGGTTAGCACTGAAGGAGTGTCCACCCCTCTCTTCAGCCGCTCACGGGTGACTCCTGCAAGGAAACTTCGTCAGGACAGAGAAGGATCAGTTTCGAGCTGAAATCTTCAAATCTCCTGATAGCCACTGACTCACCATCAAAAAGCTGAAGAAGAGCATGTGCGAGGCTCAGATGCTCAGAGAACCTGCTGCTTTTTGTTGTAAAAGAAAGGGGCTCCAGGATCCACTTGGTGCTCTACCCACTTTGGGGACATCTTCAGCAGGGTCCATATCAAATCTCCTCCCTCTCTTCTAAAGCTTCTGGGAGATGCCAGCCAGGCTGGGCACGTTTATCAGGGTGGAGTGGGCCTCCTGATCTCAGCCTCTTCCCTGGCCTGAGCTCTGGGAGGTGTGGTGGAAGGCTACCAGGAAGGAGAGCACCATTCCATCCCGTAGGGCGCAGGTGGGGGCCTAAATCAGAGTTAGGCCCAAGACCCCGAGCCCAAGAACGGTCATGGGTGCTTGGTTCTCGTGTGGGGGCTGCAGAGAGGAGAGATGTTTGGATCCTCCTTGGTAGCTCCTTTTCAGTAATTCTGTTCTGAGACCCAGCAGAGCAGTGGCGCTAATGTAAAGTGAGGACCCAGATGGCCACAGGGCGACGAAACCCAAAGCCTGCCAAAGAACAAGCAGACTTCTTAGAAAACTGCTCAGCTAGGCCCTGGCTGTACCAGTCTCAGAAGGAGGACTGTTACTGCAAGAACAATGTTTGTAAACACAGCACACAGGGCTGGGGCCGAGACCCTCAATTCGAGCTGGAATCCTGGCCACTCAGGCTCTTGTGGGTTTTGCTTCCATCCTCAGGAACATTCCAAGTGTTCAGCATGCCATTCAGAGAAAACGTGTAGAAAAGGCCAGTGAAAATCAGGTGAAGAGAGAAAGAGAGAAAAATGTGTTTTGCATGTGGAATTCAATAACACAAATGTTACAAACAAGTCTTCGATGGCAAAGGGGCTTTTTCAGGTGTTGAGTGCTTTTCCTGTGTGATTTTGGAAGGGTAGAAACAAAACAAAACAAAACTATATTTAGCAGTGGGGGATGGAAGATAAAGTGTTTTTATGTCAGTAAACTTCTGATTCATAGCACACTGTAGCAGAAAATGTGGACTTTTTAAAGCAGGTTGGAACCTTTACACAATCTGTCCTAACATTGGCATTCACACCTGTGTACGTATATACTGATATGGTTATAAGTCTTAATTTTAGAAATTTGATAAAACTACTCTGTTAAAGGTATACTATGGTGAAAAGATTGCTATAACACTAACCCAATGGCTTATATTCACTGGAAAATCATTTAAAGCGTTTTGAATTAGAGCGATAACTTTGTTATTTAAAGAAATTCTTCTAACTGTAGATAAAGGCAGCTCTTTGGCCCAGCACAGTGTCTCCCTCATTTGCCTAATGGTAAGAATCACTGAGGTGCTTATTTGAACATATTCATCTTCAGGGTCTAATCCGGTCCTTCTGAATCTTAATCTCTAGAGGCAAGAGTAGGAATCTGTACAAACCCGGGGAGTTCTTATGATCAAGTATGTTCCAAACTCACTCTAGTAAAATGGCAAATGGGTTTTGGAATTTGACTTGTTCTTAAGTGGATGTGGGAGAATTCATTCATTTGATCAATTTTAATTTTTTAAAACCTTTTATATAAAACACTCCTCAAGTCATAGTTTTATGTTTAATGACAAAAAGATGTACAGTGAATGCCGACCAAATGTAAGGACTGGTTTCTTCTGGACTAATTTGAATGTGAAAGTGACAATTAATGTTCCCGGCTAAAGGTCATCAAGCAGTCATTTAAAAAATAGTCTACTAAAGCTGTATATATTTGGAAGAGTCAAAGCTTCTAATGACTCGACCATCAAAGTAGATTTTTAGAAATCTCTATATCCTAGAAATATAGGAACTAAAGGTTGTCATGAAACTTTTACCTGCAAAAACCTACTTGACCTTCAGCTGTGGATGAAAAATTAATAGATGGATTCATAAAACTGTTGGTAGAAAAAGAGTGGCCTGGTAGCCCCAGGATAGTCAAGACCAGCTACACTGCATGGAGGACCTGCTTTATGTTTATTACCTTCTGGGCTCACAGCAGCTCTGCAAGGTGGGCGCCACCCTCCCCTCACAGATGCAAAGTCTGGACGCGTCTAGAGGTCAAAACTTGCCTAGCACCACGAAGCTCGAAGCTGGTTCCAGCATCTGTTCTCAGGCCTGTCCGCTGGTCTACACTCTAAATGACTCTGCAGCAGGACAATAGCCATACAGTGACTTCTGTCCGACAGAACTCCTCCAAAATGAGATCTTGGGGAGTACAGCAAGAATTGATTCCACATTGAAATATGTCCTAGTTGAAGTTTTCCTGCTGAGCATAACACAATAGTATGTGGCATACTCTCTCCTTCTATGTATATCACTAAAATAAATTTCCACTTAAAAGCAATTATGAAAATCCCAATCCTCTTCAAATTTATTAAATTGATCTGTAAGTATGTGTATCTCTTTCAACAAGAATTCTCTAGTTGCCCAAATATTGTCCGTAGGTAAATTTTTAAATTTATTTATTTCAGAGAGAGTACGAACGAGAGGGGCAGAGGGAGAGAGAACCTCAAGCAGAATCCGCACTGAGCATGGAGCTGGACAAGGGCTCAATCTCACGACCCTGAGATCATGACCTGAGCTGAAACCAAGGGTCAGACGCCTAACCAACTGAGCCACCCAGGAGCCCCCCTCAGGTACATTTTTTAAACTCCATTCTATTTAACAAAAACTTTTCATTCTTGGAAGAATAAGAAATCCTAAAATCTAAAGGACTTTTCAAAGTTATCCTAAACTGAAAGGTATACAATTCCATTAAGATAAAGTTTTCAAGAGAATCATTTAACTGTATACTTCTGGAAGAGTATCTGCATATATTTGTGGATTGATTTTAAAAAGTTAATTAAAAAAAGGAGCATCTAAATTTAAAGTGTTTGGGATATGGGGACAAAAAGAATGTGACACAGATTCAAAGTGATAATCCCTAAGGTCTTTTCAATCCACTTCACTCAAGGGTGAAGATTTTATTGCCAGTAAAAAGCTTTGATAAGTTGAGAAGATAATAGTTACCAAGCATAATCAGTCACCGAGCTAGCAATATTTGGCCCAGAAAGATGTAGTATGACTTTAACTTCACACTGCATGATGTCCTGCAATTCTCTAAAATTCAAATTTTCAAGTGTTAGGAACCCAGCGGGATTTGAGGTGGATGAAGCTTGGCAATTTTTTCAGAGTAATACTGTTTGCTTGGCCTCTCCAAAAGGATGGCTGAAATGGACTTTACCTACAACTCTGTACGCTTTTGTGTTTTTGTTATATAAGGCTTCTCTCATGACAAACGTTAGACAATTAAAACAAATAGGGCAATCATTTTATTTTTAAATGATTATATTTTTGTAGTCACTGGTTTTGTCAATTTATTTCTCCAGGAGAAAAATCAACATTTAAAGTGTCCAAAAAGAAGCTAATAAAATTACTTGATTGTTTTTAGGAGACATTTACAACCTTTGCTCACTTTTTTTTTTTTTTTTGAGAGGTAAAATATCACAGGGAGGCAAAAACAACCAGCTCCACTCCCGCCCCCTCTCCCAAAAAACCCACAGGCTATAGATAAAATTATTCTAAGAATTAGTCTTATTTTTAATGCATAGAAAATAGCAAAATGATCATGCCAACATAAGGAATATATACTATAGTTAACAAGTGCCTAATTATCAAAACAATGATAGTCATGGCTCGATGCAACCTAGCAATCTTATATATGATGCAACTACCTATTGTATGATCATTCCTGTTATATATTACATTCAATCCTCATCAAATGAAGCTGACTATGTATAAATGGCATCATGAAATAACATTGAATATCACAATAGGGTCATATTCCGCTACGGCACGATCACAGCATGCAAGGAACTATGCATTAGCTGTAAACAGTAAAGTGTCATTACCTTCCAGAAATCCAAAGAACATGAAAAGTACATAGATAGTACTAAACATCAATTATATTTAAATGACTTTCATAGTGAACGAAGCTGTATTGTATGAGGCAGCTCTGGATGTCTCTGTCACTGCTTTCTACATATATCCTGTAGTCACCCTGAAGGGAAGAAAAGAGTTTCAAACAAGATCTGTTAATGCTACTGAGTTCTAGGGAACTGTTGTCAAAATGAGGCCACATAGGATTCTATGTCCCAATGTGAAAGCTCTTTTAGATCATTTCTCCTTTCTGCCATGATTCGGATTTGTGAATTGTTAAGAATATGCTCAATGTAGGCGACGATCAACTTATTTTTTAAACTGAAGACTTACTCTTGCGACATCAACGTGTTCAGCTTAGAAATAAGAATACTATAGACTCTTGCCAGCTCTTCTCTACTTGTATTCTAAGTGGATAGTTGGCAAGAAGGAACCTGGATCATATTAAAACTTGGGAGGTGTCACCTCTAAAATACTTTTCATGATATTTGTAAAAGGTAGATAAAAATCTAGCAGCTAGGAGAGGAAGGCCAACAGAAGATGATCTGTTTTTACAGAAATGCAGATGGATCATTTAGGTCTGATCCAATGATTCCGAGGCAATTAAAAAAACTACCACAGTAGAGCTGAACCTTACACACAGTAAAATGACCATTTCAGCTCTCTTCAGGTTTGGTATTGGAGGGTTTTTGGAAGGAGGGGAAAAACTGATTGCTGGACAGGTTTTTCCATGCTCTATCAGCTCTGATAATGAGTTAGGCAGTTGGCAAGGATGACAGGAATGTCCTTTTCACTCAGAATTCTAATAAACCTCCTGTGAAGTTGCACATACCATCCATCCAAATGGACTCATTTTGGTCTGCATTCCAGTTAGGTGGAAAATAGTCACATTCCCAAACTGAGTGTGGACATGATATGGTCATGTGGAATATTTAAATATACTACCCTACATCCCACTAAACCCAAATCTTGCTTTTACATTTACAGTGAGATAAAACAACATTTAAAGCCATTGCAATTTGTTCATTTCCTGTTCATATACAAGTGATTTAAGTTTGCTTATGAGGCAAAAACTGTACAATTCTCATCATCCAGGCATTATAAAATGTCTTTCTTTAAAGTCTTGGGATATAAACAGTTTGGTTTATATGAATTACATATTTTCATCTGCATTAAGAAACAATATACATCTTTTCCAGCGTAATTTAATGTTATCTATGATAAGCCTAAGAGAGTCGTAAAAACTGACTTTATTGCCCGTGACCATCAATACTGTTACTTTCATAAAAGTCACGAACATTCTCTGGCTACTCGGGTCATTGCCCTTTTGGAGGGAACTGTACTTGAGCCCTGGGACCACACAGAGATTTGCCTCCATAAAAACTGAGGCCATAGACCAGCCTTAATGGAAGCCATTTACAAAATCAAAACACTTCAGAATATCCAGGAGCAGTTTCTGTTTCTCAGACACAAGTTCCTTGACGTGTTGAGAGGTGGTGTTTTCGATTTCGGACTCCTGAAGTCTTGTCTTTACTATCTGAAGGCTTCTGTTGTGAAATATCTATTAGGGCACTGGCAATTGCAAGGCCTGCAAGAAGAGGAGAAAATCATTCAAATATTTGGTGAGACATCTCCAGGACAGTGACAGTGGTGTCTTGGCACTCTACTTTTTATTGTTTTATATTTAGTCATCAAACATTTAGCTGTTTATTGGAAGTTATCATGTAGTTTGCCCTTTACTTAAAATGTTTCTACAACTGAGACATATGAATGTCACACATGAAGAAGAACAAGGACCTAGCAGTTAACTGACTCTGACTTTGGATGATCAAATTCAGTGTGTGACAAAAACATCACAACCAGCTGTGGTTATGACCCCACATCTTAGTTCCCATGTCTGAACACAAGTTTGTTCTAGCTGTACACAGAATTTTCAGCGTTACCATTATTTTTGTGTGTGTAGAACAAAAAGCCATTGTATTAAGATTTTTCTAAAAATTTTGAGCAGTTTTAGGTTTAAAGAAAAATTGAGCCAACATCGATACATGATTACCAACCAAAGTCCATAGTTTACATTAGGGTTCTCTCTTTGTATTGTACATTCTCTGGGTTTGGACAAATGTATAATGTCATATATTCAACATTAGAGTATCACACAGAGGAGTCTCACTGCCTTAAAAATCCCCTGTGCTTTACCAATTTATCCCTCCCCTTCCCCTGAGCCTCCAGTAATCACCGATCTTTATTAAAAGTCTCGATAGTTTTGCCTTTTCCAGAACGGCATATAGTTGGAGTCATATAGTTGGAATCATTGTACCTAGCCTTTTCAGACAGCCTTATTTCACTTAACAATATGCCTTTAAGTTCCATCATATCTTTTTTGGTTCAATGGCTCATTTCTTTTTGGAATAATATTCCATTGTATGGATGTACCACAGTTTGTTTATCCATTCCCCTATTGAAGGATAGCTTGACTACTTCCAATTTTTGGCAATTGTAAATAAGGCAGCTATAAATATCTATGTGCAAGTTTTTATGTAGACGTAAGTTTCCAATTCACAAATACCTGGGAACATGATCATTGGACCACATGGTAAACCTGGTTTTAGCTTTTTGAAAGAAACTACCCAACTATCTTCCATGGAAGCTGTGCTATTTTGCATTCCCACCAGCAATGAATGAGAGTTCCTCATTCATTGTACCGCATCTTTGTCAGCATTTGGTGGTGTTGGTGTGTGGGATTTTAGCCATTCTAATAGGTATGTAACTAAATCTCATGGTTGTTTTCATCTGCAATTCCATAATAAAAGCATCTTTTTCATATGCTTATTTGTCAGATGTATATTTTTTTTGGTAAGGTATCTGTTCAGATCTTTTGCCCATTTTTAATTGAACTGTTTGTTTTCTTATTGTTGAGTTTTAAGAGATTTCATTTACATTTTATATACCAGTCCTTTATCAGATATGTGTTTTGCAAGTATCTTCTCCAAATCTGTGGCCTGTCTTTTCATTCTCTTTTTTTTCAAGTGTTTTTAAGAAGTAAGAAAACACCCAGGTGCAGAGTTGTGTTATGCACAAGCAGACATGGAAGAAAGACAGCTTGATATTTCTGAAACATAAGAAAAAAACCTTGAGTATTATCAGCAGACTATTAGCACAAAAGTGGATCTCTAGCTATCATAGGTAATTTAAAGAATACTGTTTTGTTACATCATTTTGTCTATTGATTGACAAGAACATTTGGTAAAATGTTCATGGATAGTAAAGATGTTCCTAAATTTGTAGAAGCAATGGTCCAGCCAGATACTCTGGTTTATCATAGTTATACATGAAGCATTTTAGTTTCTGTTGAGTCTCATATAATTCTTTTTTTTTTCAAGATTTTATTTATTTATTTGACAGAGAGAGACACAGCAAGAGAGGGAACACAAGCAGGGGGGAGTGGTAGAGGGAGAAGCAGGCCTCCTGCTGAGCAGGGAGCCTGATGCGGAGCTCGATCCCAGGACCCTGGGATCATGACCTGAGCCGAAGGCAGACACTTAACGATGGAGCCACCCAGGCACCCTGAGTCTCATATAATTCTTGAGTAAAACAAAATGTGCCAAGTCACCATACTAAACCAAGAGACCAGCCTGCTTGCTTTAAGGAGGTGACTAAAGGACTTTTGGTTCATTTTCCCATCTCCCGGGTCTTGGAGACTTGACCCTGGGTTGAGCTGAACCAAGCCCTGAGCCCTACAGACATCTCCCCAATGTGCTGCTCTTAGAAGAAGGCCTCACTTTTGGATCTTAAGCTATGCAAGATGCCATTGAGTTATTTTACTTCTGTAGGTCAATTTTTTCTAGGTAAGCCTCAAATATGACCTGGCAAGAACAGAACTCCAGAGGTTTATGAACAGAAAGAAATGTCAACGGAGGGAAACAGTGTTAAGAAGAGGGTCAACAAGCCTGGTGCAGTATTGCAGAAGTCAAGGGACGTCAGGGTCAAGGAGTCTGTGGAGAGTACCAAATGGGCCAGCAGTGAGGCTGGGTGCAGAGCCCATTAGAGTTCCTCAAAGGAGATCTGGATGATCTTTGAGTCATTTCTATACCTAACTGAGGAAGGAAGTCAGAAAGTTAAGTAGGGAATGGGGTGAGAGGAAATGTGACAACACATATAAATCCCATGTTCAAGCTATTTGGCACTGGAAAGAGGTAAGTGAGCTGGTACACAGGGGAAGCAACAGGTCAGATGAGATATATGTGAATACACAGGATCATCTGAGTACATATAATTTTTAAAGGAAAAAGGAGTTTTATGTACATGTGAGAACAGAAGAGAAGGTATTTGTGGAGAAGGAGAAATTAACGATGCTAGGGAGGGAAAGGATTAAAAAGTTACAGTAATCACTGGCTAGGCTGATCATCTTAGATATTTACCTTTTAAGGGTTGCTGTTAAATAACCTGCTCTTTTAGGATATTGAATAATTATTCTGAATTGCTTAGAGATAACACAAGTTCAAAGGTTCAAAGTTTAAATAAATATTGCTTTCTTGACCTCTGAAGAGCACATATGAACTTCTGAAGTGTCCCACATAGATGTTTCAACCATTATTCTGCTGTAGGAAATAGTTACTTTGTTATTTCTTCAAGGGAGGGAGCTGAAGCGCATGTTTTTTTAAAAAAAGACTAACAGGCCCCTGTTGTGCTAACAAAAAATTCAGTACAGGCAGACCTAAAGTTTCCCCAGATCTCTTGGCATCCTTCTGTCATAATTCACAACCTTCTGTTATTTCATTTCTGGCACCCTCTTATCCAGAGACAGCCAAATATGACAAAGAATATATGTCTCCTTTAATGTAGACAGAGACCACTTCCACTAATTGCAATGATCACAGCTTCTAAATATGAAATCATGTTATTGATTAAACTACTGCATGACCCAGTCCAAAGGAGCTCTGAAAAACAATACTTTTGCATTTACATTGGCTACAAATGTTGTTTCCCTTACAGAAGCTATAATGTCAGGAGAGGAGCAAACCATTTGAGTTGCCCAAACAAGCAATTCCATCTAATCTGAAACTGCCAATGTACCTTTGTATTTCAGGGTATTGGAATTCCGAAGCCTAATTAAAGTAGTGTCTCACAAATATCCTGGGTTTGCTAATGATTTGTTAGCTTGGAAACACATTCCGTTGAAAATAGTAAATCTATAAGCCAGACTTCAGTCCTTAATTTACAAATAAAATCGCATTATCATGCTTATTTTTAATTTGACAAATTTTTGTTCTTTCCTATGGAAATGGAGCTACCAACTACATTTACAGATTCTGCATAAGTGGCCACACGTATGTGGGAACCTTGGATTCCTGCAGGCAGTGATGTTTAGTGTCCCCCACGTGTCCTCCCAGAGGACGCTCCAAGGGCCACGTGCGCACTCTCATCTCTGGAGGGGCCAAATGATGCTTTCGCTTAGATTTAAGCCTGGGTCCTTTATACAACTACACAGCTTGTGGCACCCCATGAGTTACTTTTTTTATAATCTTGTAATTTAATTATGAACAGCATAATGATCATAACTGCATGTGTGTATATGTCAAATTGTTGGGTATAAGTTTTTATTACTATTATTGCATTTCTTCATATTGTGCTATATGGAGAATTCTAACACAACAACCCAGAAATTGCTAGGTCCTCATTCAACCTACAAGAAGCCCTGGACAGAAGAATAAATAAGAGGAAGCAGGTCCCAGACTTCCCAAAGTGTCTAGTGTGTGGAAGACTCTTTAAAAAAGAGAGCAAGATTGAGAAATCAAAGTAGTTTCTATCCTTGCCCTTCAGTATACTTTATTGTAGGGAATCTTAATTGATAAAAAAGGAAAGTGGACAGTAGCTCTTTAAGAAAACCAATATTACTCCCCTTTCCCTGCATGTAACATGTGTATGTTGACGGGAGAGACTGACTATATAAATAGGCAATAGCCAGATGACAACATAACTCCGTCCCACAGATGCAGCCACCTGCTCAGGAAACCAGCCCCTAAATCTGCAATAACCAGACTAGGAAGCCAGTCTGCCATATCCGGTTTGTGGGAAGTCAGACTGCTATCTCTAGTAACAAACCAGGAAGTCAAACAATTACCTCCGTAACAATGGGTCCCACCTACCCAACTTGATTAATAACTGACAACTTCCCTAATTTTTGTCCCAGCTTCCAACTTAGGACCAACCAGGGAAAGGCAAATATGCACCCCTAACCAATCATATAGGATGCCCCATTTCCAGTTAACCTGACTCTAGCTTTCCTGTGCCAATAGCTTCCAGTCGGTCCATACTTGAAGCCTTCTCTTTTTTCTACTATATCCCACATATTTGCCTATTTTTAAGTGTCTGCTGAAACGTAAGCCAGCAATGGCGGGTGGCTCCCTTGCTGAAGCAAGTTCTGAATAAATAGCCTTGCTTGTTATTTCATTGGTCTTGGTTTACTTTCACACTGGTGATGAAGAGATAAAGGTAGCTTGAGATCTTTCCTGGGTTGTTTTTTTAAAATGCATCAATTAAATAAAAACAACTTAAAAATAATTTATCCATGTTGCCCTTTGAGGCAAACACTTCCTCCTTGTTTAGATTTCCCTGGGAAATTTGTCCCCTGGGTAGAGGTTTTCTGGTGCTGACCCCACACTCCCCGGGCCATAGAGGAAGCGCTTCCTGCTGATAGGACGCCATGCAGTGGTACATGCGGCTTGTGGTTTGAGTTCCATCACTCTAGAAGATCATTTTTCAAAACATCACACAAATCATCTGATGAAATCCACTTATTGTGTTCTCTAGGCCTAGCGTAGTTCCTTGTTATCAAAGCAATACAATTAACCAGGGGAACAATTCATTATTTTAGACTGGTGGTCTAAAGGAATTTCATTTACCATGTCAAGATGATGCACAGATGCTGCAGGCTAGCAGAATTTACATCAAAATATGCCGGTACATTCAATAAAAATGCTGGGGTTTAAATATTTATTATAAGCTTTACCTTCTTGCACTTTTAGTTTTTAAATACCAGACACTAGGACATTTAGATTATTTAAATATGGATTATAAACCTCGTAAGAAAGAAAGTACCCTCTTCTGTTCCCTATTCCATTTGCCGTGGCCTTGTGGTGTTGCAAACTAGCCCTCGCTAATGTGGAACGTCACCCGTGGCTGTTCTGGACCACTCAGGGCTGGGCAAGCTGGGAAGGAGGCAGACTCCTTTGGGACCACGCAGATTTCCTTCAGAACACGGGCACAATTTAGTAGTTACTGGTTTGGACGCCAAGAGCTACCACAGATATTTAGGAAATAAGTAGAAGATACACCAAAATCAGACCTTTACCCAGATTCTTGGGGAAAAAACCCCCCAGCATTTCTTCCTAAAATTAAGAACTTTGTTTTTCAATAAACACGTGCAGACATGCCCTAAAAAGAAAGCAATAGAAATGACTAAGAGCTACATATTTACATGGTAAATATATCTTTTTAAACCACTAAATATGCAATGAAAACCACCAAGGAGAAATATTAGGAACTGAGTTATCTTCAGGAAAACTCTAGTTTTACTAAAGCGAAGTGGTGTTAGTAGACTCCAGTGGTCACAATGTAATCATAAAATTACTGATGTGTGTTTTTTTTACAATTATGCAGAACAATTAATAAGTGCAGTAATAAAATACTGCACATCAAGTGAAATTGCCTTGGAAAGAACATCCTCACTTTATATACAAACATAGCACTTCCGTTTTACATTTGAACAAAGCCTCAGAAAAGTCATTCATTTTGAAATGCTCTCCTCCCAAGTCTGTGTAAAAGCAGGCACCACTATATATTTTAATTTTCTAGGAAAACAGCTTCATTAGGCGTGAAAGGTTAATTGCGGGTTTAAGTGGAGCTCAGAGAACAGTGCAGGGTCTGCGGTGAATTACACAGTCTGCTTTAGGACGACTTGAATGAGTGCTGTAAACTGTTTGCCCTGCTGAAATGTCTTACTACCTCATTTACTATCTGTCTTCTTTTACAGCTTGTATTTGTAGTTCTTCTAAACCTTTAATGGCTACAGTTTTATTTCACTGTAATCAGATTTAAATGGAAATACCATGCTGGGATGTTTAAATGTTTTCCTTCTGATTGTATATAGCCACATACTACTGATCAGAGTCCTGGCTATCCTTCACGTGATTAAGAAAGTGACTTTGGGAAACTGATGTTACCTAGACTCTAGCTATTGTGCAGACTTAATTTAACATTCAGTGTGGCCGCCCTTGCCAATATGCAACTAGGGCTGGATACATAATTAGAAAATATGCATTTCCATTTTAATTTATCCGTTGGAAGGCCAGTGCAACTGAAGTCATTATTAGGCAAAACTCCAAAGGTTACACTGTTGAACCAAAATTGAAATACTTCAAGTACTGAAAACACTGGAATGACAAATGGACTAGTCATATTTGTCTGAGAGTTTAAAGAAACGTTTCCCTTCACCTACTAAGAACCAATGACAACTGCAGATGTCAGTGTTTAAGTACAAATTATAACTGTATTCTGCTTATACAATTTGGTTCGGTCTTTAACACATCATAATATTTTAAAATTTCATTGAAGTTTCATGAAATTTAATCCTACTCTAGCACCACAGATGCCAACTTCTGTAGCATTCCCACGTGTTCCCTAAATTGTATATGGACTATTCTCTGATTGGTTAGGATATGCTGAGTAAGTAATGGTCATTACTGTCTCAAGTCATTGTATCATGCAAATCCTCATGCTTTTTTAACATGTAAAGCTTCTTTTGGATCTTACCAGTTCTTTTTTTTTTTAAATTTTTTTTAGATTTATTTATTTGAGAGAGAGAGAGAGAGTGAGCACACAGAAGAAGAGGGAGAAGCAGACTCCCCGCTGAGCGGGGAGCCTGATGTGGGGCTCTATCCCAGGACGCTGGGAGCGTGACCTCAGCGGAAGACAGATGCTTAACCTACTGAGCCACCCAGGCACTCTGGATCTTACCAGTTCTGATTTTAATTACATAGCAAAAGATTTTACTAATTCATTTAAAATATTTTGATATATTTTTTTAGAGCCACCAACATTACCAGAATCAGCCTTGCAGCTACCCTTCCACATTGTTAAGTAAATTTCCAATTGAGAATTCCCTCATCCTAAGCCACCTGGGGAAATATTTCCTGGTATTTTCTTCCTTCAATTAAAGAAATCTGATATATGATAATTATTTTAAGCCCCAATCATCTTTAAATTAATTAAAGTGCTTGCTGATCATTCATTGGAAAAATCAAACTATGGCAATATTGTAATAATGGCAATATTTTATTTTCTATTAGGTAGAGACATTGTATTTTAGCATTTCTAGTAGTAAAATATCATTGGTTGCTTTAAATTAAATGAAAGTATTTATAAACTATAAGTATTTTATAAAGCTAATTAATAATTTTAATAATAAAACAATCAGTTACTACCACTACTAGTAAGAAATAACAATCAAATTACAAATGTACAGAAAACTCCAAAGTCCTAAGTATCAAGAAAGTGTCTGAAGAGCAGATCACTTCACTCAACTATTATTTCCTGAGTGCCTACCATATATGCCAGGCACTGCCCTGAGTCCCTAAGAATGTAGCAGTGTAAGACAGACAAGATAAGAGATTCTATATTCCATGGAGCTTCCTTTATAGTGGGCCAGGTTCTTGCATTCATTTGACCAAGCTATTGTGAAGCTTAAATGTGAAGGGCTTAGGAAAGCACCTGGCACCTAAGTGCTCAAAAACGTCAATCATCATCACCATCATCATCACCATCATCGTCATTACCAAGTGAGAAGTTTGAAGTCAAGTAGGGAGCAGTTGACAAAACACAGGGCACTCAAAACTTTGCTTCTATCCTTTAATAGCATTCATTCATTTATCCAACAGCTGGTGTGCCTACTGTGTGGAATGCCAAATAAGGAACAAAATTGGATAGAAAGGTGAATTCAAAGACTCGAGGACAGCATCAATTTAGAACAACATTGTCAGTGAGGTTGTACAGTGTTCAGTCCTCAAACCAGCAATATTTTCATGCCTTGGATAACCAAATTGAGAACTTGCTCATAGAGATACAGATGACTTATGTGTGTTGCCACTCATTACAGAATATGAAAATAATTGAAAGTGGTAATGGCAAATAGAGGAAAGGCAACATTCAACAGAGGAAGCACTGTTTATATTAATAGTGCTTGTATTATTGGAAATACTACTAATAATTAACTTTTATCCACTTTTTAGAGTTAAAAAAATGCTTTCCCATTGATAATCTAGGTTGTTTCTCAAGACAATTGTGCTGGAGTGGGTCAGGAAGTTCTTTCTATCCCCGCTTCACTAATGGCCCAAATGAGGCACAGAGTAATCAAGTGCGTAGTTCAGGCTCACACAGTTGGTCCTAGGGGTGGAATCTGAGCCCAAGCCTTCAGATCCTTTGACTTGAACTCTGCTCACTTTATACCATTAGAAGGAAATTGCTACTTTTGTACAAATGAGTAGCACATGATTTTGAGCCAAATGGGGGGAAAAAAGCCAAATTAAAAAATTGGTAGAGGTGTGAAATCAGTTAAGGCCAAAGGCATTAATTAATGCTGATGGTAATAAAAACAATAACAGTAATATTTTTTTAAAAAGCTCTATTCTGTTAACATTGACTGAAAGCTTCCTATATGCCAGACATTGCCCTCAGCACTTGATGTGCATTATTCTACCCATTTATGCAGATAGGAGTAGGAGACAGCACAGGTTCAATCAAAAAAATGTGTTGAGGGCATATACAGCTGGCATCGTTGAGGTGGGTTGTTGTCAAAGAGTCGTTATCAGGGCGCCTCAGTCGGTTAAGCGTCTGCCTTCGGCTCAGGTCATGGTCCCAGGGTCCTGGGATCAAGCCCCACTTTGGGCTCCCTGCTCAGCGGGGAGTCTGCTTCTCCCTCTGCAACTCCCCCTGCTTGTGCTCTCTTGCTCTCTCTCTCTCTCTGTCAAATAAATAAATAAATAAAATCTTAAAAAAAAAGTCATTATCAAATAGCATGAAGCTAGGGCAACAATACAAGCGCTCCTAGATTTGCTAATAACCACACGGGGACAAATTCTACGAAGTAGGCCCAAGGCATAAGGGGAAAAAATGTAGAGGGGAGACCTCTGGGGTGGGTGTGGAGGTCAAAGATTCCCAGGGGAGGTGATTTCTGAGCTGAGGTTTGAAAGATGAGAAAGGACTACTCAGAAGAGGCCTGGGCTGAGCAGCGCAGCGTGTTCTGGGTGGAAAGGAACTAACACTTCACCAGCACGGAGGGTAAGGGCATTTGAAACTTCTGGACATTTGCTCTGGGTGGAGCATAGGTGGGAACAGGAGAAGAGTGAGAAAGAAGGGAGAGAGGGAAACAGAAGGGAGTCCATGAGACAGCCCCAGGTGCCAAACCTGGAAATAGATGTTTCATCGGCAAGCCAGAAAGAGCCACGGGATGATTTTAAGGAGCAGGGAGGCATCGCCAGATCTTTATTTCAAAGAGACACTCCTAGTGGTAGCTCAGACGGATGGGAGTTCGGGGTAAGGCTAAGATAATTATAACCAGATAAGAAAATGGTGATAAAGAGAGAGAAAAATGATGAACAGGACAGATATTTTAGGAGAGATTAATGTGGGAGATGAAAAACGGAGAAATCTAGAACGACTCCCAGCTTGCTGGCTTGAGTGGCCAAGTGCATACAAATGCTATTCACTGGTATATGAAGGAGGAACAGAACAGCCAAGGAAGGTGGTGGATCATTTGTTCAGTTCTAGACGTACGAGTTCAATGACCTGTCGGACATCTTAATGGAGCTGTCTAGCTGGATATGTGGGTGGGAAGCTCAGGAATAAAGTCTAGCCCAGAGATACCCAGGGTGTTTTGCATGGATGGAATCTGAAGGCTTTGTAAGTATAAGTTAAGTAACACTAGCTGTTATAATAGTTAAAGCCTGACATCTCAGTAGCTCAACATGTTAGTTTATTTCTCACCATGTAAAGTCCAAGATGAGTGTGCTGACTGGTGTCAGGACATGTGTGGGGGAAAGAGGAGAGAGTGAGTGCAGTGCCCGTCCTATGTAGTTACTCAGGGACCTGGCTGATGGTGGTTCTGCCATCTTCAGCTGGGTTTCCACGGGTGCCTTGAGCATTGACATCTAGGTGGCAGGTGGGAGACGAGAGGGTAGAAAAGCTCATGACACTCTGCCCCATGCCATTAGCAAGTACTACTCTGCAGAAACAGCTCTCCACTAAAGGAGGGATGTGCAAATGTTGGGTGGAGAGCCGGCAATCTCTGCCAGCGGGGTGGATGCGGCTGCCCTTGGTAGAAAGATCAGAGTAAGAAGGAGATAAGAAGGAGATAAGGAGAGGGCTGGCAATGGTGGAGGGGAGCCCATGAGAAGACAGACCACCCAGAGAGGTAGGAGAAAGGCAAAAGCGAGACTGTCCACAGACTCTGTAAGAAGACTAGTCAGGGGCTGGTTCTAACCTGTGGATCCTGTTTCTGTTTGTAACAAATAGCCACCAAATTCCATGACAACTATAAGCCAGCTGAGTGTGTGGCTTCCAAGCTTTTCCTGATCTGAAATTCAGAATGTCCCTTGAGAGATGTCTCTTGGAAGGAAGTTGGAGTAGGTGGTTCCTAAGATCTCTCTGGCTCTACAGATTTATGACTACAGATGCCTTTCTTCAGCAGGCCTGCAGCAAGGACCCAGATACCACTGTGGGCCTCCTCTCTTGTACACGCTCTCAAGGGGCCGCAGAGCAGGCCACAACAAGCATGACTGCGAAGTCAGGGGACTAGCTGGGTCCAAGGACTTCCTTGCTAGAGACGTGCATTTGTTCTTGCTGCTTAAGGACTTATGAAAGCCTGGACATACTTCTACCAGAGTGAGAACCACACCGGTAACAGTAGATATGGTTTGTACTTACTGGTGGATGTGGTTTCCATGATGCCGATAACACTAATCAAGAACTGACTCCAAGTTTCATATCCGAGAAGTAAAGAGGATGGACGGTGTCCAAGATCAGTCTGGGATTAACCTTATGTCTAGCAATGTCTGGACAACAGAATAGTTTTTTCCTTAAAAAAATTAATTTTCTAACTCTTTATGTTACAATAGAATTTTGTATTTTAACTCTGCCTACCCACAAGACCGGGAGCACTTTAAATGTAAGAGCTGTGTTTTTACTCACCTTTCTATCCCAATGCTTAGTCTAAAATAGGTAGTCAATAAATACTACTTGAATGAGGATTAAATGCGGTATCATGATTCTGTGTGCTGCTAAGGAAGTGAATTCTGATTAGAGGTCTCAGTGTTATTTTATCTTAAAGATATTCAGAAATAGAGGCTGGTCTCCTTATTTTCTCTATTCCTGTACTTACATGCAAAGAAGACAGTGAGTGGAGCATGGGAATAGTGCAGGGCAGGGAGGGACCACCACAGCACCAGGGTACCTATAAATAGTCTCTTGTCCAAGAAGGTGACCTAGGGGAGAATCTCCTGCCTGGGGCCATTGTGCTCCGCTTAAGGCCTGAACATGCTTATGCCCAGAGAGTGAGAGCAACACTAGTGAGCATCTGGCTCCGTATCTTGGTCAACATGGTCTATAAACAGGTTTTAATATCTGCGGCTGCGTGTACAATATTGATGAAAAATTGAAACAGCTGCAACACTTGCTTGGCAGCAAAGCATTAGCAATTCAGCTCTCCCTAAATGTCTTTGGAGAGACTGAGTATTTTAAATCAATTCTGTAAGTCCCATCATAAGCTTCTTTCAGTTGCCGAAAGAACCACTTCCCAAAAGGAAAAATCAGTTCACCTTTCAAGTTCTGATCTCTCTCTGGAGATTTGTGCAAAGTTAGAGCCAACACAAAAACACAAATAATTTTTTTGAGCTCTGATACCTATTTATAAGAAACTAGATTATAATTTTCAGTCAAGGTTAAACAGTGTTGGTGTGTTGTGAATCACTGTTTTCCACAGCATTTATATAAGAATACATGAGAGTACAGTAGACAGACTCAAGCTTAAAATACCACATAGTGCATATAGACCATGTTGACTATTAAAAGACAAGCTATCAACTTAAAAAAAATGAAGTTTAGTATTGTCCAAGGTGATGTTTCTGCTCCCCTAAGTTCATAGCAGTCAATTTATGCCTTCCATTTAAAACTCTTAGATCATAGCAAAAATGGGAGGGAAAAAAAGCAAGATAAAATTATGCAAATCCTCACTGCTAGCCATTTAGATAAAATGGAAGAGAAAAATGCTATACAGAATCATGATTTTTCCATTAATATTATTATAAATTGCTTAGACCTTACCAAAAGTTATTACAGATAACTTAATGGCCAAAGGCATTTTAACAAAAACAGATGTGTCTGTAACCAAATTGATCCTTGATAAATCTCCTTTGTTGAAGGAAAAGGCAGTATAGTTGGACAGTGTATTTCCCAAAACAGACTCCAAACCATTCCTCTGATGTTTGCTAAGTGATCCAAGACCCCAGATAGTACACATTCTCTCCAGTAATTCAAAACAGGGACTTTGGGGAAGTAGTTTGTTTAAATGACCTCCTTTAATCTAACAGAAAATAGTATAAAAGAAACCTTCATTCGCTAAAGCAATTTTGAGAATCTGACCGAGCATGTCCCATAAATGCTGACCCTTCTGAGTGAAAAAAGGATCATTTTGCCCCACTTTGCCTTTGGAAACAATCAAAGTGTCCTATGAGCTACTGTAAATTAAGAAGTGTCACAGAGAGTCAGCACTAGTGGGAACCTTTCAAACTCTACAGGCAGGTAAATCATAGAGGGAGCAGACTTCAGAATGATCTGGAACTTTCTGATGTTATATCCACGGGGATAAATATGGCCCTGCATTCATTCCAAGGTATCTGCAGACACAAAAATTCCCATACATTGTTCTACAATCCCTGACTATAGTTTCCTAAATGACCATAGTTTCCTAAATTTCCAAATGTATTTATAGAAGGGGTATCTTGCTAATCATAGCTTCTTCACAGGGTGGCAATGAAAGGGGTTAAGAGATGGATGGAGACAGAAATTCTTATTCATACATGTCATTATAGAGGGCCCACTGGAGAGAGAATCATAATGTCATTTGTGGGAGAGATGGAAGACTTTGCCTTCTTTATTAGGCATATTCACTTTGGATTTTATCTACCTACTTTCAGTAAGTGCCTTAGCTGGCAGGAAGATGAAAAAACTTGCTTTCAGGTCAATAAAGGAAATCTCTTATGATCAATGGTTGATTAGAGCAGGCTCTTCTGAGCAGCAGGCTCTGGGCTGCATTCTGTAAAGGGTTTTCAAATTAGTCTTACTCTGAGGTCTGGGCAAGGGGCCAGTTCACCACCCAGCTGCCGCTGACTTTCAGCCCAATAGTTGATGAGTTCCCATAATTAGAGGAAAATATTTTTTTTAATAAAGAAAAGAAACTTATATTTTAGAGGAATTAAATCTAAGAAAGTATAGAAGTACAGCAGAAGTATGATACTATCAGGTTTTTAAAAATATATGTTTCAAGACACATAGATCAATGGAACAGGATAGAGAGCCCAGAAATAAACCCATGCGTATATGGTCAATTAATCTATGACAAAGGGCAGGAGAATATACAATGGGAAGAGACAGTCTCTTTAATAAATGGTGTTGGGAAAACTCAACAGCTACATGCAAAAAATGAAAGTGGAGCACTTTCTTATACCATACACAAAAATAAACTCAAAATGGATTAAAGATCTAAACGTTGAGACCTGAAACCATAAAACTCCTAAAAGAAAACATAGGCAGTAATCGCTTGGACATTGGCCTTCGTAACATACCTATGGATATGTCTTCTCAGGCAAGGGGAACAAAAACAAAAATCAACTATTGGGACTACACCAAAATGAAAAGGTTTTGCACAGCAAAGGAAACTACCAACAAAACAAAAAGGTAACCTACTGAATGGGAGAAAATGTTTGCAAATGATATATCTGATATAGGGCTAATATCCAAAATACATAAAGAACTTACACAGTTCAACACCAAAACCAACAACAACAGAAACATAATCTGATTTAAAAATGGGCAAAGTATATGAACAGACATTTTCCCAAGGAAGACATACAGATAGCCAGCAGACACATGAGAAGACACTCAAATCACTCATTATTAGACAAATGCAAACCAAAAACCACAGTGAGATAGCACCTCACACCAGTCAGAATGTTAGTATCAAAAAGACAAAAAACAACAGATGTTGGCCAGGATGTGGAGAAAAGGGAACCCTTGTGCACTGTCAGTAGGAATGTAAATTGGTGCAGCTACTATGGAAAACAGTATGAAGATTCCTCAAAAAATTAAAAATAGAAATACCATATGATCCAGCAATCCCAATTCTGAGGTGTTTATCCAAAGGAGAAGAAAACACTAACCCCAAAAGATATAAGCACCCCTGTGTTTATTGCAGTATTATTTACAATACCTAAGATATGGAAACAACCTAAGTATCCATTGATAAGTGAATGGATAAAGATGATATGAAACTATATACTGGAATATTGGAATATAATGGAATGTTACTCAGCCATAAAAAAAGAATGAGATCTTGCCACTTGTGACAACACGGATGGACCTCAGTGGTGATACATTAAGTTGAAATAAGTCAGGCAAAGACAAATACCGTATGATTTCACTTACATGTGGAATCTAAAAAACAAAATAAACAAATACCAGAAATGGACTCATAAAGACAGAGAACAAACTGGTGGTTGCCAGGGGAGGTGTAAAATAGATGAAGGGGATTAAGAGGTACAATCTTCCAGTTATAAAATAAATAGGACACGAGGATGAACAAGACAGCATAGAGAATATAGTAAATAATACTGCAGTGATGTATAGTGACAGATGGTAGCTGCACCCTCTGTGGTGAGCACTGAGTAATGTACAGAATCGTCAAATCACTATTTTGTACACCTGAAACTAACATAATTTTGTATGTCAACTACACTTCAATAATAAAAAATTTAAAAATGTTCACACACACAAGTATATATACAAAATCAGATTTGGTTTTATATTCCTTACTCCAAACCCTCACTTATTAAAGCTGGAGAATGCAGATTAAAATTTTTATTTACAAAGGTACTTAAGACTTGCCCTTAAACGATGTAAAGGAGATATTGAAAGGCAAACTATAAGTGACTTATTTATAATTAAGTACAATGAGTCCCCCTTGCCTTTACATTTTTTATTTTTTATTTTTGTAAAAGTCTACCTTTTAAACACATTTTGACAAACAAGGATTGCAATAATCAGAACAAACACATGTGCCCTATGAATAAGTGCAGATTTTAATGAATTACATTTCATTCCCATTTCACTTTCCAGAGGTGCAAATGGCCAACCAGCTGTTTTTATTTCTTTGGTCAAGTACTAATTGAGAGAAGAGACGGTAGAGCTAAAAGTACTGACCTTGAGTCAATAAGCCACAATGCCAAAGGGCTACCCACTATTTGTAGAAAGCTAGGAGAATCTGCAAAGGATGGAAAGTCAGTGTACAAAATAGCAGATCCCAAGGCTCAGGGACTAGATGTCCAAAGTTCATTAGCATTACTCCCAGCTGCATACATAGAGCCTTCTTTTTTTTTTTTTTTAAAGATTTTATTTATTTATTTGACAGAGACAGAGACAGCGAGAGCAGGAACACAAGCAGGGGGAGTGGGAGAGGGAGAAGCAGGCTTCCTGCTGAGCCGGGAGCCCGATGCGGGACTCGATCCCAGGACTCTGGGATCATGACCTGAGCTGAAGGCAGTCGCTTAACCAACTGAGCCACCCAGGTGCCCATACATAGAGCCTTCTTTGAAGGGGATTATAAACAGTGCTATCTGTAAAAAATATTGGGTGAGCTGCTTGAGATAAAATATGGCTTTTTTTTTTTTTTTTACAGAAACTACTTGTATGGCCAGAACTGACCCAGCTGAATCAGGAGCTAAACCAATTATACCCAAAATTTAATTTAATTTTTTTTTATTTATTATTATTATTTTTAAAGATTTTATTTATTTATGTGACAGAGAGAGAGACACAGCGAAAGAGGGAACACAAGCAGGGGGAGTGGGAGAGGGAGAAGCAGGCTTGCCACTGAGCAGAGAGCCTGATGCGGGGCTCGATCCCAGTACCCTGGGATCATGACCTGAGCTGAAGGCAGACGCTTAACGACTGAGCCACCCAGGTGCCCCCCCAAAATTCAATTTTAATTCAAATAAAAGCAACAATTAAATTGTAGGTGGTGGAATTGCCTGGTTGTTGCGTTGAGCTGTTCAGATTGGTATTCAGCTATGGTGGCCTCCATGGCATGTCTAGATCATGTCTTGAACTTTATGATCAAACATGCAGAGTTGATACACTCCAATCCTGAACACGACCTATATTTAGATGTGCAATTAAACATGCAGAAGCACCTTAGGGGAAAAGTCTAATATATCTCTAGAACTACTGTGGGATGAAATAAATTATTCAGTCATTTTAGCTAATTTGGGAAAAGACGGGTTTAGAAGAAGGAAACAGGGTGCAGGATGCCTCCTGAGGATGATTTTAAAATATGGAGCACTGGTATTAAAGTGTAAATTGGACATAGTTAATCAACCACAGCTACATCTCCTGAATCCAGGTACATGGGGAGATACTTCCGTAACTTCTTAAAATGACCAATATTTTAATACAAAAGGATCTATACCATATTCTGTGAAAGGACTTTAGGAACTATACCACAAACTTCACAAGATGCTCTTTCACAGATTATTTAACCTTTCTCAAACATTTATGTTAGACTGACATTTGAAAAGAGAAAAAAATATATTTTTATATACAAAAGCAGTCTGTTCCACTTTCCATCTTTAATATATTGACATGTGTTTTGTTCTAGTATTAACTCAAAATTAGCTTTGAGATAAAAGTTCATATTAATTATCCCATAATGTAGTCTAATCACTGCTGACATTTTGAAAGATGGTAAGGCAGCCAAGATACACTTAAAAGGTGGGTGAAAATATTACATGTGTTCATCACAGGAAGCCTATGATGCTTCTCTGTGAGTTCATTTTCTCTTAAAGTAAAACACAACAGGGATGACTATTGCAAGCAGGGTAGAATAATTGATGGTCTGACCTACTCAAGTGCGGACTCCTTCATACTTGGTACTTCTCTGGTTCCTAGACGATGAGCCAAAAGGATTTTGGATGTATTTCAGCTTTAATCTCATTGTTTTATCGATTCTTATAACTTTAGTGTAACATAAAAATCAGATAGAATGTGTCAAAGATTTACATTTTAGATTTTTCTTTCTCAATTTAAATGATTAACCCTAGAATTAGTGAACATTGAATCTAATCTGGCACTGCCTTTTGAATTCAGTAAATGTTGCAAACTTTAATATTAAAAAAGGTACTTTTATTATTATACAAAAAATTCCTAAATCCTAGTATGAAATATATGTAATAACACTTGGCATTAACAAAATTTTCCTTTTTAAAAATGTGAGCATAGGGGCGCCTGGGTGGCTCAGTTGGTTAAGCGACTGCCTTCGGCTCAGGTCATGATCTTGGAGTCCCAGGATCGAGTCCCGCATCGGGCTTCCTGCTTGGCGGGGAGTCTGCTTCTCCCTCTGACCCTCTTCCCTCTTGTGCTGTCTCTCATTCTCTCTCTCTCAAATAAATAAATAAAATCTTTAAAAAAAATGTGAGCATAAATTAACCCCTATAAAGGTTTATTAGTCAATATAGAAGTTGAAATTTCTCCTTGCTGAACTGAGTGAAAATCAAGCACAAACGCAGTTAAAATAGAAATGCAAAGGAAAATACTGATTTTGATTCTCTCATGTTCTTCAGAGAAGTTTTCTACAAAATGGGGTTCTCTGGATAGTTATGTTGAAGAACACAAGGATTCAGTGAGTTTGATAATGACCTTTGTTTCTCATAATCCTTTTGAAGCGAATTTAGACATTGTTACAAGTATGAAAGAATCAAGCTTACAGGACATATTTCTAAAGTCATTCTTAAAATCTGATCCTTCCAATAAAGATGCTTTACATACACACACACACACACACACACGTATGGAGTATTAGATTAAGTCCTAAGAACCAACAAATTGCAAAATACTCTATTACATTTATACTGGTACTCTTTGTGTTATCCATATGAACAGAAGAAGCAAAATACTCCCTTACTAAAAAAAAAAAAAACAAAAAACAAAAAAAACCCAACTATTTTACTTCTGGTTTTGTTGAGAATTTCAAACAAGGAAAAAGGTAAGACAGTGATCATGAGAAACTGAATTTGGGGCCCTTCATTTGGGATAATTAACTAATCAATAGACAATTCTCCTTCTCAGGGACACATAGGACCAGACATTTATTAAGGAACTTTTCAGAGTTTCATTCAAGGTAATTAATACAGGCTTCAATATAGAAAATTACTTTTTAATGACTTTCTGTTCAAGTTACATGAATTTTATGTAAGGAAAGGCTTATGAAGTCTAAGATTTTCTTTCCACCCAAGTTATTAAAATTTGTATTTGAATATAGTTCCTTTCATTAACATTAAATCAGTTAGCTTTAATTTATGAAAAAGGACTGCTAAGTTTTACAATAGTTTGAACAGCTTTAATTTGCATTCATGAAAAAACACAATAAATTAATTTGCTACTTGGAAAGAATTTGACAAATGCATTAATCATGAAGAAACTGAATTCGGTTTTCTTTACTCTTTCTCACAAAGATGGATGTAAGATAAGAGACTACCGATTTAACCTTCTTTCAGCAAAATGAGATGTCATGATAATAATGGGGATATTCAGAGAATCAGGGAATTTTAGAGCTGGAAGGAATCTTAGAAATTTCCTGGTTTAACACATGGGGAAAGAACAATTCAGTATCTCAAACTGTCTGGAGGGAGGAAGGCAGAGTAGTGAAGGGGGATCATTTCATTTTCTCCATTGGAAAACACCGAAAAGTTAGAATTATTTAAAGACTAATTTGGTGTTTAAATAACTTCAGTTCCTGCTGAACCCTGCTGCTTCTTGTCGCTGAAGTTTGAGACTACAGTTTGAGCTCAGAGATGATGCTGAATCATAACATGAAACACTTACTGCAGAATTTAGATTTTTAAGCAATAGAAAGAAAATAGCACTCAAACTGTTCCCGACACCTCCACTGTGCATTGATGTTTTTGACAAGTCAATGAAATACTGTCAAATACATTTACAAATTTGTATCACTGTGAAAAGGTTTGGATAAAGAAACATTCAACAGCAGTCTCCTGTGTTGCAAATATTTCTCTAATTTTGCTATTTGTCTTTTTACTTTGTTTTATTTTTTCTCTTAGCATCAAAACTTGCTTTCATATGTAGTTCAAGTTACAGATCGTCTTTATGACTCCTATGTTTATGTGCTACTTGGAAGAGCCTTCCCTACTTAGACCATAATAAGATGTTCCTATGTTGTCTCCTATTACTTTATTTTTTAATTTTTTCTTCTTATTATTTTTAAATTTTTTTAATTTATTTTATTTTTTTAAGATTTATTTATTTATTATTCATGAGAGACAGCGAGAGAGAGAGAGAAGCAGAGGGAGAAGCAGGCTCCCCGCCGAGCAGGGAGCCCGACGCGGGACTCGATCCCAGGACCCCGGGATCATGACCTGAGCCGAAGGCAGACGCTTAACCATCTGAGCCACCCAGGCGCCCTAAATTTTTTTTATTTTTAGAGAAAGAGAGAGAGCACTCATGCACAAGCAGTGGAAGGCACAAAGGGAGAGAGAGGGAGAGAAGCAGACTCCCTGCAGAGCGGAGCCTGATGCAGGGCTGCTGCTGGATCCCATGACCCTGAGATCATGACCTGAGCCAAAATCAAGAGCAGGACGTTCAACTGACTGAGCCACCCAGGCACTCCAATTGTTTTTTTTTTTTTAATTTAAATTTTGGTATTATTAAGAAAATACAAAAGAAGTTGCTGAAGGCAACAGCAATCACAGTATTCGTAGCAAATGTTTAAACTTTATTAATCACTTTTGAATGAAATGTAATTCTAATTTTTCATCTACCACATACATATAATATATGTGGGTATATGTATGTATGAATACATATATATCAATTGCTGGGTTGCATGAAGATGTGCATGTAATAATTTACATAATTTAAATCATGGGACCACTTCATCATCATTACAAGGATTTTAATCCTTAAATAAAGGCTCTGGACAAAAAAGACTGTAAGTGCCTACAGAATGATCTTAACAAAAAATTGAATAGCTCTTTGTAATTCACACATTACACTAAATTATGAAAATGATTCATATTCTCCCTTTACTGTGGGGCAAAGAAACACGAATATCTTAAGGATAGGAAGAAAATAACCCAAGTGCCCACTAACTACACATGAGTTGTATTTTCCTTGTGCTAAAAATACTAAATTAGTTTCGCTCTTTTAGGTCTTTGTGTCTATAGAAGTAAATCTAATTTCTTCTCTTAACTTACAATTCTTTTCTATATGTTTTTCTTTATATGAAAGATATTGCCTTACTTATTTTCTTATTAATTTTTAAATTTTAAAATCTGTTCTTAAATTACCACATATGCTAGCATGGAAAGGAGTATTTTTTTGCTAGAGGTAATCCTTACTATTAAGAAAGAATATTATTGGAGTGCCTGGGTGGTCGGTCAGATTCTTTCTCTACCTCTCCCTCTGCTTCCCCCGCCCCCAACACTGCTCTCTCACGCTCTCTAAAATAAATAAATAAATCTTAAAAAAAAAAAAAGAATATTATTGGGGTGCCTGGGTGGCTCAGTCGGTTAAGCATCTGCCTTCGGCTCAGGTCATGATCCCAGGGTCCTGGGATCGAGCCCCGCATTGGGCTCCCTGTTTGGGGGGAAGCCTGCTTCTCCCTCTCCCACTCCCCCTGCTTGTGTTCCCTCTCTCACTGTGTCTGTCTCTGTCAAAATAAATAAATAAAATCTTTTAAAAAAAAGAATATTATCTAGATTATTTATATATGTAAAGGGGCCATGTTATTTTAAAGTATACTTAATTTTGATTGGCTATTTATCTTCAGAAATTTTTAACATTAAATTTTAAAGAATTATTTATTTATTTTAGAGAGAGAGAGAGCACTTGGGGGAAGGGGCAGAGGAAGAGGGAGAGAGAAACTTAAGCAGACTCCATGCTGAGCGCAGAGCCCAACACAGCAGCTAAATCTCACCACCCTGAGATCAAAACCAACAGTCACCGCTCAACCAACTGCACCACCCTGGCGCCCCTTATATTAAATTCAATTTTAGCTAAGTGATTGCAGATAGACAAACCACTTCCAATTCTGGTTCCTTAGTAAAACATACAAATCCGAGTTGACAAATTATGGTGTTTCTCTAAAAAATAAGGATTAAAATAAAAATATTTTCCCAAAGACAGGTAATGCTTAACTGCTTATGTATATCCACAGAATTTTTCATTTCAAGCAAATCTTAGTGCCAAAATTTTTGGGAGCACGTGGGGCTGGGTTCAGAGATGTTTCAGGCCCTTGTTCAGCACCGTCTTGACTGGTAGCCCTGGGTAACGGGGCTGGCAGCCGCCTCATCAGCGGAGCAAACCTGCGCCTACCGCGCTAGGTGAGTCAATGTCACTGGGGTAGGGAAGCCGACTAGTGTTTGAGAAACATTTTCACTCGTAGGTTTGAAACACAGAAAGTTTTGGTTGACCCTAAATTTCCACAATGTTCAGTTCATCTGTTTTAATTTTACGATGTTTGAAAACACAGAGTTGTAAAAAGGTTACTAAATTTAAGGTAATTCCATTTCAAAATCAGGGAATTCACCAATATTTTATATTGGCACCACTTTTTAGGAAATCAGCCACTGTGTGAAGATTATTCACCTTCTATTTCTTCTGGTATCAATGCCAGGTATACTCATGAGGCACCTGCTACTTGATGCTCTCTAACCATGAAGGAAAACATAAAGGTAAATGAGGAATGTATTCTCAAACTGCAGTCCAGTGAAACCTGGAAACATGGGAGGAGGAGGGAAAAGAACGAAAGAACCTTAACTTTAAACATATTGAGGGGCACCTGGCTGGCTCAGTCGGTATGCATCCGCCTTCTGCTCAGGTCATGATCCCAGGGTTCTCAGATGGATGGAGCCCAGCATTGGCTCTCTGCTCAGCAGGGAGCCTGCTCCTCCCTCTCCCTCTGTCCCCTTTGCCCCCCCCCCATTGTGCTCTCTCTATTCCTAACATATTCATTTTTTCTCTTAAAACTTTTTTTTTGCAATTTTAGTACCCCTATCTATAAAATAATTGAGTTTATATGACTTCTTTTTATGATACTGACTAGAAGGCTTCCCTCTTTTATTAATGCTTCCATCTGAGGTTATGAAGGCGATTTTTTTTAAAGCACAGTGAAAATTAATCCAGATTTTGGTTAATAATGCAAGGTCACTTTAAAGGACTGCTTACATCCATTCCATGCACTTTGGGGCTGAGCTTGGCCCCTTCTAAGTGTTCCCCATGGGATCTCTAGCAAATGAATCTCCTGCCAGACCTGGCGAGCTGGGTTCTTGTGCCCCTTGCAGACACAAGGCAGATAAACAAACAGATTACTCCCCAGCAGGGGACAGTTGAGTGTCTCAGAATTGTAGTCTTAATATGACCCCCTCTTGCCCACAGTCTGGCTTTTCCCATTTCTTTGGAGGGCTTGAGATATTTGGCTTTTGTTGGCTTGAGCTCCATGAGCAGTAGCAATGACTGAGTTGAGGACAGAACACATTTTGGCACACCTCCACATGTGTGCTAGAGTCAGAGGGAGGTTCTACCCACTAATGAGCACAGAGGAGAGATCAGAAGACAGCACACACCCAAACACACCGATTCTCAACAAATGTGACCCAGTCGTTGTCTCTGCAGGGAGAGGAGGGTGTGGACGGTGGAGTCTGTGGTCACTCTGCAGGAAGTGCAAATCTCAGATTCACTGTGTTTTATTGTAGCTTTTTATAACCTTTGGGGCATGGGGAACTGTTACTCTCTGCATCAAAATATAACTGAAAATGCTAATCCATATTGAAAAAACTGGAGATCCCTTGGCTTCCGAATAATTTTAACATGTACTTCCACTCTCACAACTGACTGAAGAAGCTCTGTCTCTACTCTTAAGCTAAATAATACCTCGCATCTCAATGGGTTTCTGTTATTATTTTAAATCATGACTATTGTTAGGTTTCAGAATCAAGCTGGCATCCTATCTAGCACACCTGGGAGGAATAAGCACACTGATTTGCCATTACAGAATGGATCAAAACAGGTACTATTACTTACCAGGATATCTGTCATTATTACACACCCACAATGGGCCCGGTACTACCCTGAACTCTTTAGTTTTTTTAAGGATCTTTATTTATTTATTTGACAGAGAGAGAGAGAAAGCAGGGGGAGGGGCAGAGGGAGAAGCAGGCTCCCCATAGAGTGGGGAGCCCGGTGCGGGACTCCATCCCAGGACCCTGGGATCGTGACCTGAGCCGAAGGCAGGCGCTTAACCAGCTGAGCCACCCAGGGGCCCCACCGTGAACACTTTAAAACATTAACTCTAGCCCTTCCAAAAATCTGCAATGTAGTTATTATTACCTTATTACAGAGAGGGGAATACTTAATCCTGAAAAAAGTGAAAAGTCACTAACTCACAGCAAATGGTAGAATCAGGATTTGAACCCTACTCTGCCATACTGCCTCTCAACACATCTGTAATGATCTAGAGCAATGGTTCTCCATATGTAATGCTTGCATATGGCTATATTATGGGTAGTCAGATACTTTTTACCTATCTGTAGAGTCACCAGGAATTCTTCAGGTATAAATGCAGACCGATGTGAGTGTCTTATTGGTAACTTAATATGTGAGGATCACTGTTGCCATTGAGGTGGTTTTGAACAACTCTAGAAAGGTTCTAAGAAAAAGGTATAATCTATCAACTTACACAGTTGATATTTCTGGAAAATTCAGTATATATTAAAAGCATTAAAAATGAGTTTAATGTGAAACAAAAATTCTAAGTTCAGACAGCTTTAAACAGGTTTTTTTGTCTTTCCCTTCATGAGTGGCCGGCGGGGCACTCTACACTGTGTGGTCCTGTCCCGTGCCCCACAGGGCATCTAAGATTGCTGCACCTTGCCTACTAACTGCCTGTAAAGTGGCCCCAGTCATGATGAAAACCCAGAATGTTCTGCAAATTTCTGAAAAAGTTTTACAGGGTAGTATTGCCCCTGCTGAGAATCACTGTTGTGGGTGTGTTCCTTTGGCTAAGATGTGAAAAATCTTAGTGGTGGACCAAAGCTGATCCTTCCTTTTCAAGGCCTATCAAAAAATGAGGAATTTTCACCTAATTCTTTGTGAGATTTTTTTTGTGTTGGGATAGCACATTACTCTGTTAGGTCACTGTATTAGGTATCATTACTATTAACAAATTACCCCCAAAGTTATATGCTCGAGACAACAAGTATTTATTAGCTCAGAGTTTCTGTGAGTCAAAATTTTGAAGTAGCTGAGCTGAGCTCAAGGCCTCTGCTGAGATTGCAACTACGATGTTGGCCGTGGGGACAATCGCCTGAAGGCCTGACTGGGACTGGAGGACCCACTCAAAGCTCATGCATGTGGCAGTCAGGAAAAGGCCTCAGTTGTTTCCTGGCTGCTGACCAGAGGCCTCCATTTCTTACCACATAGGCCTCTCCATGGCAAGCGTCCTCAGGATGGAAGCTGTCATTTCTCACAGCAAGTGATCCAAGAGGAAGAGTGAGGGAAAGCTGAAGTACCCTTCATAGCCCAGCATTGAAAGTTGGACCCTGTAACTTTGTATTACTCCGTTTGTTAGAAGGGAGTCACTGAGTCCAGACCATCCCCAGGGATAGGAGATTTAGGCTCTACCTGTTGAAGGAAAGAGTATCAAAAAGTTTGTGGATATACTTGAAAACCACCATAGTCATCAAAGCCAAGGACAAGCTATCCCTGCTTGTAATACAAAAGACCTAGAAATTAACAGAATTCCCATGAATCTAATCTAACGTGGGCATGGAGTGCCGGGAAACAGTGTGAGAAGAATTGTCAGCAGTGGGACTGGGTTTGAGGGGAGTCAGGAAGGGATGGGGTTGCACTGAGTTGAGAAGATACTGAGGGACATGGGCAGGTGAGCAGACTCTCAGGGCAACCGTAAGTTTCAGCTGTACAACATCTCTGCCTCTGTATCTATATCCCTCGTCTATAGCCCAGAACTCCAATACCCGCAGCCTCATTTTATCTCATGGAAAATAGACAAAATTCACTGGATTTTTAAATGTTTCCACTTTTTGATGACAGACTTAACAGGAAATAATTAGACATGGGGAAAGCTTTCAGAATGCCTCCTGTACCTATCACTGGAGAACTTCGAGCTGAGATCATAATGAGTAGAGCTGTATTAGAACACATTCTCCATTCTGCTGCACTTCCTCCAGGCTGAATGAACCCATCCTTTCTTATCAAATATGTTCTATTTAGCATTTCAGCCAGTTTTCCAATTTAGCTAACTTTCAGGCTCCCTTGTTTACTATTTACTTGTGCTTCCAAGAAGAATCTCAACGTCTCATCTGCATAAACACAATCTGTTGACCCCTTATCTTTTGAAGATCCACATGCAAAAATTCAGGGCAATGCTGGATGCCACCTGGCAGGGTGGGCCTCCTATTTCCTCTTCTCATGGGGGCACTGCTGTGAAGTTCTCCTGCTGAGTAAGGGCCAAGCACTTACTCCGTCACTGAGTAAGGGCTCACAGTCAGGTTCTTATGTTTGCTAATTACCAGGAAATATCTCATACATTCAGATTGCGAAGGAATTCGCAGATTCCTACTGCAGATGAGAGGTATAAAACCCATAAGGAACACGTTTCCTCTGCCTCTCCAAATCCTGTTCCTCTATCCCTCAAGACCCAGCCAAAGACCGAGCTCTTCTGGTTACTTACCACAGACTTCGCTAAAATTACTCTCCTGAACTTCTTGAGCACCTGAAGCCTCCATTACATAATCCCTGATGGTTATATTGTTTATTGTTGTTTTCTCAGCTAAGGCTAAAGTGGTTCCTCAAACCTCTAACCCCACTACACCTCTACAATGGAAATACTCGTTAATTTTTTTAAATCTAGTTATTTCTTAAAATTTATTGAGGTAATTCTCTTTAAATTATTTAAACTTTTCCTAAGAGTTTCATAACTGTATATTACACAAGGAATGTCGCTAGCACTCTGTGTTATCTGTAGAACTACTCAGAAGGCAAGGAGAAGATGCTGGAAAATAAATGGCTGTCAGCTAGGACACGTTTCCCTCGAATCTCAGATTCTTCATTTTATGCAATGCAAGAAACATTTTTAAAAAGATTTTAAAATGATAGTAATTATTATTTCTGGAACCTATTATTTACTATTTTAACAATTATTAGAAATAGGATTTCATATAAGAAAAGTCAATCAACCAAAGAATACTTATTTGTAATAAATTTAATAGCAATGATTTTTGTTGCCCCCACTTATTTTGCTGTTCCTTGTTTACAGGGAGAATACCAGGTGAGTAACCACTGAGCAAACCTGAAATAGTAATCAAGGTCTGCAGCGAATTTTCATTTAAAATGCATTATTATGAACAAAATATGATTATCAAAACTATTTGGTGAGCCACTTCACAGGGTCTTTCTTCCCTATGAAATAGCATTTGAGAAAAATAAGAGTTTTTTTCTTTAAAATATTAATCACATATGGACGTTTTACTCCACAGAAAATCTATAATACATTTCAATAACCCTTCTCATTGAAAACAAAACACACCAAACAGAAAACCACTACATACTGGGCAGACTTCTTGCATACTTTCTCATAGCTAGTCCACAAACGCTCTAGAAGGTGGATAGAATGGCCTCACCTTCCTGAAGAAGAAGCATCCCAGAGATTTCCCAAGGTCTCATAGCTCCTAAGCTTGAAGGCAGAATTGGAGTGCATCCTAAAGCCCCTACAATATTCCTGCAATTACCATGCTGTAAGGTGACGGCTTTGCCACGGACAGGGTGGACTACACAACCTGTGTGGTTGTGCACAGCACCCTCTTCACTTGTATTGCAAACTTTGAACTCAATTTCTGTGCCACACCTAGAGACAATTACTGCTGGAGACCATTTCGGAGCCTGGTCCTACAAAGCATTATAAATACCTAGCCAGAGGGACAGAAGGGTGTTGCAGCATGAAGGCAGGATGTCTCAAAGTGTGGAAGGAGAAATATCCAGAGAGAAATACCTCTCTGGGTCAGAGAAAGAGCTCCCAGCAAAGAGACGATCCTGAGCTCCCAGGGCTGTAACCTATCCTGCGTTGAGCAGTCCTCAAAGACATAGACTGGTTGTGGAGCTGGCGTGTCTGGCAGTCCATATCACCTAGATCTCTCCACCACAGGAGTTTTCAAATAAGACTCTCAGGAGGTCTCATAACATGGACTTACAGAATGGAAATCAGTAGAAAAATAGATCTGCTTTACAGAAATGTACAGTGCAGCCAAATGCTGCAACACATAGTCCATAAGGTGAGGGAGAGCCGAGATCACAATGCTGTGCTCACCGTCTGTGCAAGTTCAGTTGCTTTGAATGTTATATTTGCAACCATTTTTCCTCTTTGCTCTAGGCTAGCGTATGACCAGTGGACTGAGACTATTTCAGACAAAAGGTCTCTTGAGGGCCGAGGCTGTGCCGACTTGCCGTATGCAGCACTGGTCAGAGCCCAATAGGCATTGTAGGGATTTTATAATGTTATTTGGGATTGGTAATTATGATTAGGCTACCGCTTAAATCTAAAACAATTCAGCAGTAAAATCGAGACTAAAATGTGAGGTCATTGCCTCCCAGCAGTCACATCAAATTACCGGTGCATGAGTTTGACACTGAGATTTTAGGGAAGGAGACCACCCTTTAAAAGGGTCCATTCAAACTGGAAAGCCTTCTGGACCAACGAGGGAGAAGGAACTGACTCACTAATGTGCCTGCAAACATTTTAAGACTGTACTTTAAGTGATGCTCTGCTTTGAACAGATAATTGGCCCAATTCTTCCCTTTCTCTGTGTCTCTAACTCCCATTGAAATCAATGAGAATTGCATATTCAAAAGGACGGGAGAACAAAGTTGCAGGTTGAATTAATGGGATAAAAGACTGCAGATCTCTTAAAGCTTGTGCAATTAAATTATGGCCTCACACAATTCTCTAGGGTCACCAGCAATTTGCTGGCCTAGGAAAGCCAGCTGACTTGGTTTTCGGAGGTGTCACAATTTATAGAATGCGTTTACTTAGACATCAGCACGTGATCCTTCTCAGCTCAAAATCTACCTCCTCACTCTAATCTCTGTAGGACCCGATAACCTCAATGTGTGGGATTTCATTCACATGCCCTCATCACCAGCTAAGATCATCAATCAATCAACGGGCAAAATCTCCACTTAAAAAGTCATGCAAACTAAGCAAATATGGATATCTTATTTTTCTATAAAAATATTTGTCTATGCATTATTTATATCCATGTTAATTATCTGCTGTCTTTCCCAACTAGAATGAAAGCTCCAGCTGGCAAGAATTTTTTCTTATTTATCGTTATTTCCTTAGCACTTGACCTGGTTGTAATTGTCAAATATTTTTAATCATCAAAACACTTACAAGCATATTTGATTAGATACTCATAAAACCACAAGCACAATGTTTGTCGGTAAACATCGCAAATGTATAAAATGCAATATTTGCATTTAAATATTTTTCCACTAAAGGGAAAGAAAGTATTTACTAATTGCCAACTCTATGCTAGTTTCTCCATAAACACTTTTTTTTTTTTCAATGAATTCTCACAACAGTGGGGTGGGACACAGTAATTTTTATATTTATGTTACAAATAAAGAAATGGAGGCTCAGTGAAATCGAAGGAAGTGGCAGAGCTGAGGTGTGAATCCTCTGCTGACTCCAAAGCCCATAATTATCTCTCTATCTCACAGCTTAACATTTGCAAAATAAGGAGAGGAAAGGTATTTCTAAAATGGAAAGGGTCTCCACGGGTCAACAGGAAGAAAGGGTGAGGATTACATGACCACCAGTGTGGAAAAGGACCAAGTAGGTGCACAGAGAAGCTGAAGGGCGTGAACGGACAGGAAGGAAAAGGCCCAGGACTGGCCTTCCCACCGAAATCAGTGACACCCCTCGAGGCTGTGCCCCTCACTTGCTCGCTCGCTCGCTGACAGCATGACCACTCTAGGTGGGTGCACAGGGGATACAAACATATTTCCATCTGCTCTGACTTGCTTGTGGCCTTTGTGGGGCCCCCAAGTCCCTGCTCTTTGGTCAGACTACCTCGGAATTCAGTCCCTTCCACGGCTTTTATGGACCAAACCGGATTTCTTCCCCTCCGTGCAGATCCTGTTCCCCCCGACACAGCAGGAAGGGTTTTCAAATGCTCACCATTCCCAGTTAGCGCTCATACTCAAACCCCACCTCAGAATAGGGGCCCAGGGTTCGGGGATCGCAGTTTGGGAGTACCCATGAGCAGTGTGGACATCCATAAGGGTTTTCCTCCAGTTCTGTGACATCCTCTGTGTTTTCTGCACTGGCTGACAGGGTCTTGGGCTCTGGAGGCTGCTGCAGGCCTCCTTCACCAGACTGTGTTGGGAGTGTGGGGGTGTGCGGGTGGGGCAGGCGCACTGTCCCTTCCGTAACTGGGAGCTGAAAGCTGTCTGGGACTTGGGGGCGGTAGTAATAATAAACCTGACCGGTCATTGTTGACTCTGTGCCAGGTGTTGCTTTGGCCAAGCCCTTTACCCGGATCATTTCATTTAATCGCCCCACTGCCTCAGTGAGCCTGCTGTCCCCGTCATCAGGAGTTGAGGGAACTGTGGCTTTACAGCAGGGAGGCACCTTGGCTGAGGTTTGCCACCGGTATGCGACAAAACTGAGACTGGGGCCGGTGTCCTGACCCCTGAGCGGGGATTCTTAACCCCAGGGCCACCCCGCAGGGCTCCCCGTGAGGCTGCAGTGGGGGTGATCAAAAGATTCAGGACTGTTTGTGCAGGGCATCGTGTAATTAGGCAATTAGGATCGTGTTCAAGGTACTGATGACAACTGGGGGGATGAATGTTCTAGATGTGGGAAATACAAAAATTAGGAATCAGTTTAAATATTACTTATACTGCGGGGCGCCTGCCTTCGGCTCAGGTATTGATCCCAGGGTCCTGGGATCGAGCCCCGCATGGGGCTCCCTGCTCTGCGGGAAGCCTGCTTCTCCCTCTCCCACTCCCCCCTGCTTGTGTTCCCTCTCTCGCTGTGTCTCTCTCTATCAAATAAATAAATAAAATCTTAAAAAATAAATAAATAAATAAATACTACTTACACTGCAATTTCGTTTGTAAAATACTTTCACAGTTTATTCTCTATCCCACTAATAATTTTTTCTCTCTGTGCTAAGAGGAGCCCGCTGCCTCCCCACAAGGCCGTTTTAATGCACGCCGTCTCACAGTTCTCTTGCTGAGGCAGAAGCAGCGGGCACCAGCAGGAATTGGGGAACTGGGGAGTCTGGTGACTCTGCCCAGGCCCCACGGTGAGTCAGTGGCTGTAGCTGGGGCAGCCGGCCCTCAGCCCAGGGTTCCCTCCCTGCCTTGCAGACCCCCCCTTCCTCACTGCTGCCACAGTATGAGAACAACTACCTTCTTCCAAGATTTTAGGTGAACAAACCCGGACATTTGACAACCTGACATTTCTCCATGTCATGAAATATTCTTTGCATTATTATGATATAACACGCAGCTATCTAATTTCTGTACATTTTTTTTACTGTTGTTTATCTAAATTCTTAATTTTCCACTATTATATTGGGTTGACTTTTCTCTGCTTTTGATTATCTGACCAAATTTCTGATTGTTGCCCTCAAGTAGATTCTTTTTAAAAGTGAAATTACTAAATGCAGGCATATGAAACATTTTAAAGCTCTTGATACATAGTCCCAGTTTATTTTATGGAAAGACTTCTGCTGTACCTCTCCCTCTGCCTATTTCATCATATATACTTGTATGTTTAATTTTTCACTAATTTGCAGGTAAGGATTATCATTTTAATATCTTTTTATTAACTACTAGTTAGACTGTAGGTTTTTCATATTTTTTATTAGTCGTTAGTCTCTTTATCGATTATTTATGTATTTCGCCCCTTTCTGTACTGATGTTAAATTTTCCTTATTTGTATGAGCTTCCCCAATAATAAACAGTGTTTTACCATATTTGTTGGTAATATTTCCCCAGATGCCCCCTTACTTAGCTGCCATTCCATGTCTTCATTATCAGAGACGGGGTGCCTCTGTCTCTGGTTCCTCCCACCAAGGTCTTGCTGTCACCCCAGGGGATGGAAAGCTCCTTATGTCAGAAGCATGGGGTTAAATCATTTAATAGTCTGATGTTAGCACATGGCGTGGTGGTCGGAAAAACAGTACATCAAGGGAGCACATCATACAGAGCTCTATTAAGATATGCAGACATAGGAAATGAATCACAAATTATGAATTTCCAGGCTCCAAACTTCCCAGCTGAGCAGGGAACAGTTACTGAAATAAGAGCACTCAAATGAGGAGTAAGAGGGAGAAACACAGGGTGGTGTGTGGGAAAAGCAAGGTGGCAGCACCTGGAGGGGAGGAACTCTATCTCTTTTACCCGCGTTTCCCTGGTGCCCTCATTAGTTCCTGGCCCATAGCAGCTGTCTGCAAGGGCTTATTGAAGGACGGGCACAGGATGACCATCCCTTCCTCTCCAGACTGCCACTCACGGGCTCCGCTACTTTGGATAAGCCAATTGTCCTTGCTGAGCCTCCATTTCACCATCTATTTTTTTTTTTTTAAGATTTTATTGATTGATTGCTTGATTTAGAGAGCATGTGCGCGGGAGGAGGGGCAGAAGGAGAGAGAGAGAGAGAATCTTAAGCCCCTGATGCGGGGCTCAGTCTCACAACCCTGTGATCATGACCTGAGCCAAAATCAAGAGCTGGATGCTTAACCGACTGAGTCACCCAGGTGCCCCCAATTCACCATCTAAAATGGGTATTGCACAGGGCTGTTGCCAAGACCAAGTGAGAGAATTAATATGAAAACAACCTGTGAACTGTGCAGCAGAAAGAAACTGTAAGTCAGCATTTTCATGGAAGATTTGCTGTTACTTAGTATCTTAAAGGAAAAACTCATTGACAAGCAAGACAAGGAGCCATGATTATTTTCAGATGACAATTCTGGTTTCTTTTCATTCTCCCTCCCTCTCTTGCTCCCTGCCCCATGATATATGTTTAAATGTCCCTAAAACACAAGCTCTAAAGTTAGTTAACTTGATCTCTATGGTGGCCAGCATAGCCTGATGAACAAAATGTTTCGATGAAAAATCTGCAGGAAAATTCTGTCATACACGCATACAGCCTGTATAAAATATTAAAGGTTAGCATACAATATTAATTAATGACCTTTCTTTGCTGTGTGTGTCGGGCTGTGCTGGTCGTTAGGAAGGGCTTCATTAGATATGATGCTGAGTACTGGCAATGCGCAGGAACTGCCTGGTGTGCAAGTGAGGAGGGTAAGAGGGTAGTTTTACTGGAAGAGCACGTAGGAAGTTCTCGAGGTATGAAAGGGCATGGCATGGATCCTGGAGACAGAGATGGCTGCTGTGGAAAACAACCTGTCAAAATTTCAGCCACCCAGAACAATCAAATTGAGCACCCTTAACATGGCTCTTAAAAGTAAAAGAGGTCCGTGTAAATGGTATAGGGACAAAGAATGAGGCCGACAATGTAGTAATAACCCCTTTCCTCTGTTCTCAAGACCCTGATCCCCCTGTAGAATATTTTTGTGGTTTAGGCATTCTTCCTCCATATGAAAGTGACCTGTGGAGGATGTGACGTCACTGGCCCTCCTTGAATTGTCTGTGGTTGCTTTTCTCCAGGTAAGTGGTGCTAAGGCATCAGCTGAATAAGAAGTATCCTTCAGGAATACCAAGCCCTGCCTAGAGGTGAGACTTCTCACGGTCTCCATGCCCACTCCTCCCCAAGTCAGGTTGCAACATCCCAAGTAGAAGCTGACTTTCCATTTATTTACTTACTCCAAATGCCCACTGAGTGAAGCAGGAGCTCAGTTATCCTTGGCTCTACCTTGGCTCTACCATCTACTTTATTTAGGGCAGATAAAATTTAATAATGCTTAAAACAGCTTCCTGGCCAGCAATCACTCACCACCACACAGTTAGCTCTGATTAGCTGTACGTTGGAAACTGAAACATACATTTTATCTAAATTTAAACATTCACTCTTCTCTTTTTTCAAAGCAAGATAAACATTGTAATATTTTAGAAAATCCTTCTAGCAATGATTAACACTTGCTCTCCCCACCCCCATCCCTTTTTCCTATCTACTGAAATGAAAAACCAACAAACAAAAAAACCAAAAAACAAAATCCACAGAGAAAGAGAGAGAACTTTAAGCCATGTCCTCTCTTTGGCACACTGGGGCATGACAAGCAGATGGGCTTTGTGGGAAAGTTGTGTGCAGTAGAAGCAATGGGAGTTGAAGCTGGAAATTTCCAGTGGGATCAGAGTCTGAAGAACCTCTATGCTGAAGCGTTTGGCCTTTACCCTGCAGGTGTTAGTCTTCGGCAGCCTGATGGCTATTTTAGAAATCAGATGTGTTTTAATAAAGACAAAGATGAAACATTAGCTCCTGAGTGTGGTATGAAGTGGAAAAGCTGTTATTCACATGTTATATCTAAGGAAACGAGGCATTTGCTGAGGATACCACAGCCAAGTGGCAGATGTGATGCGGCCAGGGTTCCTGGGCGCCTGCCTCTGATACCTGGAGCTGACAGAGAAGGAGGAAGAAGGGGAGTGGGGGCCAGGGCAGGGAGAAGCAGAGAACAAGTTCGCCATTAGCTGCGTGCATTATCAATTCCCACAGTGTCTTGAAAGGATTCCTCCCATGTGGCAATTTTCTAAACAGCAACAAAAAATGTTCTTAATATAAAGTAGTGCAAACCTGGGAGATAAATATGGGGAAGAAGAATCCCCATATGGGTCTGTGGACATCTGACTCTAGAATCTGCGGAACACGGCTCCCCCTCCCCTCAGGGATCTCTCTCACACAGAGTATTATTACCGAGAGAATAAAAGGAAGAGAGTGGATCATACCACTCCCTATCACTAGGTTTAAGGGGAAGGTAATGAGTGGGATGGGAGGCAGTAGTAACTTCATAGGTGGAATTAAAGTGCATTAGGGAAGTCATAGCAGGAAAACAGCAAGAGAAACCGGACAAGCCTCTGAGAGTCACTCAAAGCAGAAGACTAGTATGTGCCCAGGTGCCCCCGCAGCATCTGCTCACTTAGAGTTTGCCAAGGGCTTCTGTGGTGGGCAGAATAATGTCCCCTCACCACAGATGCCCACGCCCACATCCTAATCCCTGGAATCTATCTTAAATGGCAAAAGGGACTTTACAGATGTGACTGAACTTGAAGGCAAAGGGGAGACAATCCTGGATTATCTGGGTGGCCCAACACCATCACAAAGTTCCTGCCAAGTGGAAGAGGAAGGCAGAAGAGTTGGCCCGAGTGATGGAAAGTGAGAAATACTCCAGCAGATATTGCTGGCTTTGAAGATGGAGGCAGGAGGCCATAAACTGAGTAATGCCAAAACTTCTAGAAGCTAGAGAAGGCAAGGAAACAGATTCTCCCCTAGACCCTGCTAAAGGAATGCGCCCCTTCTGACCCATATTAGACTTCTGACTTCCACAACTGTAAGATAATATATCTGTGCCGTTGTACATCACCTCATCTGTGGTAATTTGTTATAGCAGCATTAGGAAGCTAAGGAGTCTCCCTACATGCTCAGAACTGTGCTAGGTGCTGACAGGGAGTCATGGGACATTTAAACTAATGCAAATAGGCCCAGGGCTCTGGGATACATATTTATAGCATGGGAGTTTTCTGGGCCCCAGATGTGCCATCGTCCTCTGGGAGATTATTAATGGGGTGGGGAGAGTTCATCAGTCATTCCCAGTACCTCCCCCCTTCGCCAAGCACTTTCCCTTTTTCCTTATAATGCCATTCTCTGCTGCTTCTTGTAGGAAATATTCTCAGAACTACAAAGTCAGAAAATGGAGGAGGAAAAATTCAAGTCTTTGTATGGTAATGTATAGGAAAAATACTATTAAAAATTGGTTACTTATAAAACTTACAATAAAATTGTACACCTTCTTCTTTGCCTCGTTCAGGATGGTTACCTGTGTACAGAGAAGCAGGCAGCTTGCTGGGTAGTTTGTCAAGAGCTGAAATGAAGTGAGTCATAAAAAGACCACTTGAAGATCCTCATAGACCCCTCTACATGTTATATCAAGCACAGTAAAATGTACTCACATGAAATATAATTTTTATTATAAAATATTTGAAAAGTTTTTCATAATTTTTATTTTTAAAATATTTACTATGAGTATCTTGTGTAACCTATGATTGGTTATGATTATTCAGTAATGATCCTGCTTAGGAATTCTAATGAAGTGAGCAAATTAAGCCTACGGGTTGTTTGCAAGTACACTGAAATATTTATGAATACTAAATTTAACAATAAAGTTGACATTATATTACATTTTATTGATATTTCTTAATTTCAATTTTGTAGTTTCCTTATTTTAGAATAAGATTTTTGTTTCATTTCTTCCACATTTTCATAGGCCCAAGGCACTGCGCTCATAGTGCTAATGGATGAAATGGTCCTGCAGATCAACACCACACTTTCAACTATGAATGCTTCTTTTATAATGTACACACACCAAGCGGGAAGAATTAAGGTTACTATGGAAACTATAATACAAATTCTAGCACTAAATTATTACTAATTCAATCAGCCTGCTACTGCAACTCCCTTTTCGGTGATGTGATCATCATTTTCATGGAGCGGGGACACCCGACTGCGGGATCAAGAGCGTGGACTTTCAGGCCGCTGGGCTCCAGTTCTGGGCTCCCCTGCTTACTCAGCTGTGTGACTTTAAGCCCCGAAGCCTAGATTCCCCATCTGTAATATGGAGGTAATAATAGCAGCCACCCCAGAGGATTCTGCGGATTAAGTGGGTTGATATTTACAAAGCATTTACAACAAAGACTGGCACATATGTTCTATATATGTGTTTCCTGAGTTAAAAAAAAAAAGGTATTTATTCAGAATATACTCTGTTCAACTGTATGGCCCCCAAGATAGAGACTAGGACACAATCCATATCCTCAAGGCACTAACTATAGTGGGAAGCATGTGCTGGGACACAGGTATGAACAAAGTCATTTGACAATTTGTAAGAAAGTTCTTATTTTAATGATGAGAACTGTTTTACCCAGTTATAATTGAAGTTATTTAAAACATCTTAAGGATCTCCAAATATTGAAAATAAAATTAATCGAAATATAATAATGCCTATTTTGTCTGCTGTCCTATGTAATGTAGTCCACTGTGATTGCTCTGTATAATGGCACACAGACAGCCTACTCGGTGCCAGAACTTTTCAGAATGTCTTATTTAACTCTCTCAACCTCCCAACAAACTTTGAGACGTGTATAATCACTCTCATTTTACAAACGAATTACCTGAGTCCTAACTATATTAAGGCCAAAAGGAATCTGAATCCAGGTAAAACTCTCAGGCTCAAAGCCAATTTTACTACTGCTGAACCAGTAGATTTCAAACTTTGTAGAAACCTAGCTTTAAAAAATCGTACATTGTTAAATGCATTATTTTATTAGTATAAATATGTTACGTTTATAACTTTTTTAACAGCTATAGTTATAACAGCAAATATTTGTCATAAAGTCAATCAATGAAATAGTGTGGCTATCCTGATGAACATAAAAACTTGAAATCAGAGGTTATGGATGATGGCCACAGTCATACTGGTCTCTGAGCCTAATTTATTTCTGTTTTTCTTTTTGTTGCACAGTATTTAGAAAATCCTGCAACACATTGTTATAAATTTTAACAGATTTTTTAACAGGTCACCTTGTAACCAGGCGATTCTTCAACTAAGACAATATAGAAGCTTCAATGACAGAAGGAATTAATTTCTATTAAATTCTATTTTTATTACAATGATTTATCAAGCCCCTTCTATATGTTAGGCAAGGTGCTGGATGCCAGGGATTCCGTGGTGCACATGACAGACATAGTTCTTGGCCTCAGGATAAGTGTTTTGAAAAGGTTGAGAACATTTACTGGAGTGGAACATTTACACAGATGGATTTTTCCCCACAGATATAAATATATAGGGTCTAATTAACCTCTCATGGAGAGGTTTTTCCCAGTAGAATTTATACTCACAGGTCATGGATTCTGGGCATCAGGCATAGATTGACTGGCATCCTTGGAAGACTAAAACCAAGATTTTCTCCATCTACCTTCCTTCACTCACTCACCACTGAACCTCTGCTCTGGTTTTGGTAACCCTGAGTACTGGGATAATTACTTTGGGGGCTGGGGACCAGCTCCTTTTCTAGTTTGGGTAAGTGTGAGGCCGGGGTTGTAAGGATTTTGAGGTTCCTATGAACTTTTTTGGACTCTTTGGAAATTAGACTGTAATTTATGAAGTACTGAAGGAACTACGTCCACTCCAGTGATGGGTAGTCCAGGATGAATCTGCTAAAGAAACCCTAACTCCTCTTAATCTCAGGAAACAAACAGGTTTGCTGGAGTGGTGAGGGGTGGGAGGGATGGGGTGGCTGGGTGATAGACACTGGGGAGGGTATGTGCTATGGTGAGCGCTATGAATTGTGTAAGACTGTTGAATCACAGACCTGTACCTCTGAAACAAATAATACATTATATGTTTAAAAAAAAAAAAGAAGATAGTAGGAAGGGAAAAATGAAGAGGGGGGAATCAGAAGGGGAGACGAACCATGAGAGACGATGGACTCTGAGAAACAAACAGGGTTCTAGAGGGGAGGGGGTAGGGGGATGGGTTAGCCTGGTGATGGGTATTAAGGAGGGCACGTACTGCATGGAGCACTGGGTGTTATACGCAAACAAGGAATCATGGAACACTACATCAAAAACTAATGATGTAATGTATTGTGATTAACATAACATAATAAAATTAAATTAAAAAAAAAAGAAACCCTAACTCCCCCTTGGTATCAAGAACTCCACCAGTTGCCACTGAGCAACATTAAGAAAACTGGAGAAAATAACCTTTGGACTTAAAAAAAAATTAATTCACTAGGACAAGAGGACCTAAGATTGAGGACTTTATTTTCTTTGGACTTAGATTTGTGGAGTAATTAAATATTTGGACTTAAATTTTTCCCCAGGAACTTGAAAATGATAATGGGTTTATATGCAAACTTAGGGCACCTTCCTGTTGGCGGTCTAGTGTCAAAGTATCTTAATTGTGTTTGATCTCTACAACCTGCTATGTGCTCTCTTGGAAGCCTAGCTGTACATAATCTGGAATAGGGAAGAGGAAATGGATTTTCAGCCTTGGCTACAGCATAGCCTTGGAGCTAATTTAATTGATATATGGTTCTCATCAATTTCAAGGAAAAAAATCTACAGTGTCCATTAGCGATCCCATAATAATTCCCAAAAAGGTAGTAGTTGGCATTGGAAGAATGGCCGGCAGGAGCAGAGCTGTCCTGATAGTGTGCTGATATCCTCTCTCATGGCAACAGCCACACTGCAAGTGGGAAAACAAATAGCTGGGTGCGGTGGACTAAAAAGGTATCAGATCTAATGCCATCCCTCTGGGTCCAACGCCATGTACACTGAGGCCAGGCTTCTTCCGGGTGGTTCCCAGCCGTTGCTGAGCATGGTGGAAGCACTTGGGCAGCCCCATTCCTGCCTGATACATGACTTCTCTAACAGGTGACTGGCTTCAGGACCTTCCCACTGGCTGTCCAAAACTTAGAATGGTGCCACGCCTACCAATTCATTCTTCTTCGCCACCCCGCCAACAGGTGTCCTTCCACGGATACATCCTGATGTGAGGCTCTCCTTACTTACTCCTGCTTCTTCCATGTATCCTTCACAGGCATTTCCCCCAACAAAGACCTTGCACATCTAATCTCATCTTGGCGTCACTTTCTCCGAGGACCTGAACGATCACACTGAGGAATGTTAGGGAGAATGAAAGCATTTTTAAGATGTGAAGTTAAAATGAAATGCTTACGAGACTTCCTTCTTGCCACTCCCGCTTCCCCTGCCCCAGGTTCTACTGGATGCATTACACAAACCACGTCGGAATACCAAGTATGGAAAAAACAGGGTTTTGCTGTGAGAAGAATATAAAGATGATTCTTTAGGGAATTCTGACCAGAGCGGATCAGGTTGAACTGGATCCCAAGACAAAAGGGAGGATATTAAAGGTGAGAAGTGGAGGACAGGGATACAGTCACATTTTAAGCTAAGAAAAGGAACTCTGGCTAAAAAGTTGAATCTCTTGGCTCCAAAGAAATTTGCAGGTAATGCTCTGAAGCAGGGAATTTGTCATAGTTAAGAAAGGAAGCAATTAAAGTAGGAAACATCTCAGAAGCATTTTCCAGGTCAGTATGAATAGTAACAACATTCCAGAGACAGTGCTAAGCAGGCATGGGAAGGGACAGATTGGAGGCAGAGAAATACTGCTGAGCCTGGTTTGTGTAGTAAATGAAAGTCCGGGCTAGGGAAGCTGAGGACAGATGGAGGGATACCAAAGAGAGGGCTGTCACTCAGCAGACTGCTTATATGTTTGAAGCACATTTTCAAAGGTTAAAATCTAATTTGAACTAACATCCACCAGATACAAAATGAATGTGTGCATATTTTTAAAGAAAAGATGTTAGCATGGGGAGATGGTCATACTTTAAATAACTTAACTCCCAAACAATTAATCAAAAAAATGAAATGATAGAAAGGAAACGTCCCCAATTTGTGTCAGGTTATGCTAGTCTCAAATTTTAAATTTTCAGAAGGCACGCAAGAAGGCCAAGAGGATCAGAGATTCAGAGGCTCCACTGAAGTCATAATCAGTTCCCAGATTTTGACAGATTTCAGGCAAGATGTGTCAAAAGATAAGCTTGACATGGACAGCTTGTTTCCCTTGAAAATTAAGCTTCTGTGTACAGAGTTCTTCAGGTAACCAATTTCTACTTTCACCTCTGCCTCCAAAAGCAGGTCTCACAGGACTCCACTTCAGCTAAAACCTGTCAAATCCCCCAACTGCTTTTCATTACTGAATTCCTCCTGCAAGTTGTGCGATTTGTGTTAAAATAACAAATTCACATCTGATTGATTTGTGAAGGAAGGAACTGCCTCAAAATTATTCACTGATTTTCTTTAATATACAAACAAGCAGAAAGTGTAGGGGAAAAACACATTGTGAATTAAGCTGTTTGCTTTTTGTATAGCTTTTCTAGTGAAATACATGGAGACATTCATTCCAGATTCTGCTTTTTTTCCCCCACTTTCTAATATGATGACTCCACTCATCTCCATGCAAGTGTTTGCCTTCCATTAATGTTAATGGAAGTCACTCTTGTGTATCAGGGGGAGAACAGACCCCTTTGTCTTTTTAATTGGTCCTATAAAACAATAAATGAATGCACTGTGTGAGTTCTATCTAGAAATAAATTCTGGTCATCCATACTATGCTGCTTTTAAAAAAACATTTTTTAAGAGAAGATAATATGTCGCTTCCTGATTGGACACTAGCTAGGAGCCAAATATACATTAAAAAGTGCATCAAGATTAAAGGGATAATAGGTAATTTTGTTCTTTAGGAAGATGATGTTACTAAGTGTGTCTGCAGAGCATGGGGCAGAATACAAAGCACAAAGTGCCTGTTAAGATGAAGCAATTGCAACCACAGTTTAATGGAGGACAAGAAAGCAATTAACAGTGTAAAGTCATTGATGAGAAGGATAGACCTGGAGATTACAATCTTATTAAAACAAAGGCTGGTACAACTTGATTTTAATGAGTTAAGTCGAAAGATCTCCAAAACAATCTCGGCGTGCAGATGTGGAAAAGAAAACATAATTTACCCTATTATTATACTTTGGGCCCCTACGCTGCTGACAGCATTGGGATCTTTCCCAGATCAATATCTCAAACAAACTGGGCAGAAGCTGCCTCCAGGACTTAATTCTGTAGGACTGCACTGAGGGATCAAGGGGCATTCTCTCTATTACTACTACCTAGTCAAAAATGATGGTTCAAAGCATGATGATTTTTAGCACTGATGTTAGGAACCTTTCTAGAACAGCAGGTTTTTTTGGAGGGAGGCTTTGAGGTTTTTGTTTTTTTTTTTAATTCTTTTCCTCTCTGGCCTTTTTATAACATCACTAAGACTGTTTTGCAGGTCAGTATAAAGTAAGCAGTGGTTTGAGATGAACTGAGCTGTAATCTTCTGACACTTCCCTTGCTGATTCAATATTTTAAGATAAATATCACATAAGAACAGTGAGAAATGAGACACCAGATTAAATAATGAAAAAAAAAAAAAAACCACAGCCTAAAAACCTGTGACGGGATTTAAGCCAGGCTGCCCCAAAATATGCCACTTTGACATATTGATTATTTTGAATTAAAGTTACTTAAGAAACAGCCAGAACAAGAAGGACACTCTGACTCTCCTCTGTTCCCTGGAAAGCAGGAAATATATTCTCCACGTGCCAGTACCCTCCCTACACCTGGAGGGTAGATAGGGAATTTAGAGCCCAGAAGGCTGTGTAAACAAATCTTGTTACTTCTTCATTAATTTGCTACCCCAAGCCCAAATTTTGTCTTGTCAATTCTTCACAAATTTATTGTTTCTTTTTCTAAAAGATGCAAAAGCTGCCTGCTTTGGTCCTTCGAGTCTCATATTTTTATGAGTTCCTGTATGTGTGAAATTAAATTTGTTTTTCTCCTGTAATCTGTTTTATGTCAATTTAATTATTAGACCAGCCAAAGAACCTAGAAGGGAAGAAAGGAAAAATTTTCCTCCCCTACACCTGTAATTGACTAAGTTAGCATTTTGGTTTGTCATCCCCTCCCAGTTGATATAAAAATTCTTCTTAAATAAACTCCAAAGAACAAGTTAAATAATTTTTTTCACTCAAATATGTAACATCTTTTTAATTAACATAGACTTGAATGAGGCTCAATTTTTCCATCTATTCTTAAAGACTAATTTTATATTTTACAAGCCATTTAATAAACTCTACACATATTTTATAAATTGAAAAATATCTGCTTCTATTTTTAGTGGGACTATTCCAGGTGTCCATGTTAGATAAACTGTTGTGTCAAACAAAGAAGAATGCGGCTTAGAAAGAGAAAAGATTTTTTTTCACAAAAACTTTACATAGTAGGGGGCGCCTGGGTGGTTCAGTCATTAAATGTCCCACTCTTGATTTTGGCTTGGGGCATGGTCTCAGGGTCCTGGGATGGAGCCCCTGGTCAGGCTCTGCATTCAATGCGGCGTCTGCTGGAGATTCTCTCTCTCCCTCTTCCTCTGCTCCTCCCCCTGCTCTCTCTCTCTCTTTCCCTGCCATTATTTATACTGGCAAACTTCCCAATCCTCATCAGTCAGGTTGTGCAATTGTACTCCTTTGTAGCTCTAATTTGCATTTCATTGATTGTTAGTGAAATTGAGCACTATCGATAGGTTTATTGACCATTAATATTTCCTCTTCTGTGAAGTAACTGTTAAATCTTTTGTCCTATTTTCATTGAGTTGTCTTTTTGTTATTGATTTGCAGGTATTCTTTGTAAATTTTGGATTATCTTCCTTTATTTAATATAGCTAAAGCAGTATGATGCAGAACTGAAGTGGTTAAAAGAACAGACTTTGGAGCCAGTCTGCCTGGGTTCAAATTCCAGCTCTACCACTTACAGTGGGGACTTGAGTAAGTTTCCTGACTTCTCTGTGCCTCAGTACTATCTAGATGTGGGGATGATACCACTTGTCTCACAGGGTAGTTGTGAAAATAAAATTCATTCATATATGTAAAGTACTGCATACAGTATCTGGCACATCGTAAGCACTCAAAAATCACCAAATATTATTATTTGCCAGTTACAGGTTTTTAAAATATCTCCTGTTTGGTAGTTTATATTTTCATTTTTTAATGACATCTTTCAACAAACAGAAGTTCTCTAATGTAGTTGAATTAATCAATTTTTTCCAAGGTTTGAACTTTATATTAAGGAATTCCTCTCTTCCAAATTCATTAAAATCTTCTGTAGAATGTCTTCTAAATGACTTATATTACCTTTTATATTAAAAATTTTAAGACGTGGTATTAATTTTGAGCTACGATGTGAGGTAGGTGTCCAATTTCATTTTTTTAATATGGACAAGCAATTTTTCAATACCACTTATTGGAAAATCCATTCCTTTCCGACTTGTCCACAATGGCAACTTTGTCACAAATCAAGTTTCTGGATATGAGTAGACTCTCAACTTCTCTTTTTATTGGTTTACATACCTGCATTGTGCCAATACCACATTGTCTTAATTACTATAGCTTTATAATAATTCTTGAAATCCTGAAAGCAAATCTCTGCACTTTGATTTTCTATGGGAGTGCCTTAACTAGTTTGTCTTTACAATCAAATTTTTATGAGAAGATAGATATATACTTTTTTGGGGGGGAGGGGTAGAATTCTCCAAATGGGATTATTTTATGATGTTCCATGTGGCTTTTGGGGTTTTTTCAAATCATCAATAATGTAAAAATACTATTTTCTTTTTACAAAAATGATTTGTTTGATAAAAAAAATACAGGAAAATACAAAAACAAAACTAAAAATTTTCCTAAGTTCTACCTCTCAAGACATTTGCCATCAACAATTTTTATATACCTTCCAGACTTTTCTTTAATACATATACCTATATGGAGATATATTTACAGACAAGTTTTTACATAAAAAGTTTCATATTATACATTCTGTTTTATTGCTCGCTTTTTTTCATTCAACAACACATTGCAAAGATCTTTCCATGTCAATGAAAATTGTCATACTTGTTAAAATAGTTTATTAGTCAGCTTTGCTGCAATATCAACCCTAACAGTTCAGTGCTGAAATCACTAGCCTTGAATCTACCTTTGAATACTCATTCAAATATCTAATTCTTACGAGAGATTGATAAAATACATTCGGCATTCTGATAAATATTTCCAGACTATCCCTCCAACAATGCACGAGCATGCTCCTTTCTTTGCACACTGCAACACTGGATATTATGAAGTTGTTTCTTCTTTGCTTATCTAATAGGTCATAAGTGATCATTTCTTTTTTTTTTTTTTAAGATTTTATTTATTTATTTGACAGAGAGAGACATAGCGAGAGCAGGAACACAAGCAGGGGGAGTGGGAGAGGGAGAAGCAGGCTTCCCGCTGAGCAGGGAGCCCGATGTGGGACTCGATCCCAGGACCCTGGGATCACGACCTGAGCCGAAGGCAGACGCTTAACGACTGAGCCACCCAGGCGCCCAAGTGATCATTTCTAATAGTCACAACTTACATTTTTAAATTATAAGCAAAGTTGAATATATTTTAATATTCTTACAGGCTTTTCCTATTTCTTTCATTGGTATGTATGCATGCATGTCAGTTGCCTGTTACTTTCTTTGCCTAGTTTCCTATTGGCATATTTATTTTTAAAAATTAACTGATTGGGACTCTTTATGTTAAGAATATTGACTCTGCAATAAATGTCCTAAAGTTTGCCAGTGCATTTTAGTTTTTCATGGTGGGTTTGGTTATAGAATTTATGTGTCAATACTGCCGTCACACCCATCAATCTTTTTCTTTATGGGCCCTCCCAATTAGATTTGTAAAAATGTTCACTTATATTTTAATTTAGTTATGTGCATCTTTTTATAGTATGTTATTTTACCCACTGGAACTTATTTTCATGGAAGGAGTGATGCTTGAATTCGTATTTTTTGAATAGTATGTAGCCAACTGTCTTGATACTATTGTTGAAAAATCATCCTTCCACCACTTATTTGATATTCTTTATTTATTATTGCACGAAATTACCTTATATATTTGTGACTATTTCTGTATTCTTTATTCTACTGATTTTTGTATTCAGTCTAAGCCCGATATTGTTTTAATTCTACAGCTCTATGTTTTAATATCTAGAAGAATAATTCCTTTTCCATTATTATATTCATTATTATTTTTCCAGACTTTTAGTAGATATTTTTATATCTTTATCATCTTAAATAAACCGTATAACCATTTTGTCAAGGTATCCTTTTACTTTGCCTTCCCTGTCATGTTTTGCATTATGGTTATACTTGCTTCAGAAAAAGTTAACTTATTTCTCTATGCTCTGAAATAGTTTATTTAATTAGCATTGGAATTACTTATTCCTTGAAGTTTTAAAACAATTTTCCTATAAAACCATGTGGATCTAGCATGTTTTAGGGAGTACCTTTAAAATAGCTTTCCAAAGTTATTTTGTGGTTATTGGTCAATTTAAGCTTTCCAACTTGTGGTTATGAGTTACTTTATAATTTAAAAGTACAGTACAGGCAGACAATAATCAACAAGTATATGTTATATATTAGGAAGACAACAAACCACTGGTTCCACACAGAATGGGCAATATGGCTTTTTTTTTTTTTATCAATCCATTAATGTGTTAGGGGAATGAATTAGGGAAATATGGTTCAATGATGGTGAAGATGACAGTGATGGTGACAACAATATAGAGAAAATGAACTGGGCTCCTACATGCACTCCATTTTCTCCTTTTATATTTCTTTTCTTGGTTTATGACATCCTCACCCACCTGGTTGGTCAAGTTAGCAAACATGAAGCCAACCTTTTTGCCTTTAATTGATGTTCTTTCCTCTGTCCGGTAACATCTTCACTTCCTATTCGATCTACTTGACAACTTTCTCACATCTTTCTAGACCCAGTTTAAGCACCAGCTCCTTCATGAAGGCCTCTATGATTACTCTTCTGTACATCACCCTTGGATACAATTAGGTGTTTCTTCTTCTTGTCTGTGTCACTTTGTGGGCATCTCAATTAAGAGTCCTTATAATACTTTATTGTAATTACTTGTCTAAATGTCTGTCTCCTTCATAGAACATTAACCTTTTGAGCAGAGTCTAGGTCTTATTCACCTTCTATCTGCCTGATATTTGGCAATGTCTGGTATTAGTAGATGTTCATTGTGTGTCCGTTGAATGCACAAAGCAGGGGTAGTGGTTTCTTGGGGTGGGAGTGGGGTGGCAGAGGCAGGCAGGAGATGTTTCACTGGGCATTTCTCAAATAGAGAAGTCACAGGCCAAAAGGAGAAGGAAGGAACCATAAACTCTTGCTGGTGTGTCCCAGAGTTGGAAATAGTGCATTCATATTAGAGCAGCAGGATGAGCATAGACTGTGCAATATGCTGCTGGAGCAGTAAACTCTTAGCAGCTGGGACTGTATTGCACTAGAGAAATACTGAATTACAACAAATACCTCTAGGTGATTCAGCTGTATCCCTAGGGGACCAATGTGGCATCGTTCCTTGAATACACACAACCACCTTGGACTCAGTGCCTCTTGTTTAATTTCAGGTCATGCAAATCTCTAATCATTTGTGCTAAAGTAATGAAGGTGCAAATGCTCCTTCTATTTTATTTTATTTTTCTAGAAATGGTCTTTGGAGGAACCGAGAGAACATTAACAGTATAACAGCAACTCAAAATAAGAAGCTTTTGATGAAATTGTTTTAATTATGGATCCCACTCTGGCATACTTCAGTTTTGATCATTATTTTGGATCTCATGCACATGGCAATTTGAGTTTTACTTAAGAAAACAGGTAAACTAGAATTACCACACACAGCTTGTGAGTGAAACCACAGTTACAACCGAGCGATTAGGAGCCATCTAATTGACCTAGAGGTATAGTAATTAACTACCAGGGGATAAACTAAAAGCTCATTTTGTAGGCTCCAAGTGTTTCTACACAGGCCCCACATGTTATTTCAGTCTGCCAGAAGCAAAAGTCATTATGGTTGCCTTTGTGTAAACAGAAGGAGGTAGATATTTGTGGTGGATTTTAAAAGAAATCATATTGCCACTCTCACTGTCCAGGAGTGTTATGTGGTAGCATCATAGACAGCCACAAATTTGCTGTTAACTTTAACAAATAGGATAAATATTTCTTTTATAAGAACATATTCTTAGCCATTATAACAATGCAACAATGGTCAATATCTTGGTAGCTACTTCAAAAACTAATTTTCCTTGGGTATTTTAGAGATTGCCAGAACATTTATATTACAATTCCAGCATTTTGCAGAGGCCTGGTAAATGCTTTGTAATTTTAGAAAAGGAATAAAAATTCCCTTGGTACTGCTACTTTACATCTATTGCACCTGTCTGTAGCCAATTTCAAATCTCTCAGATTTTTGTGGAGGTGAGACTAAAGTACAGCTTACTGGATAAACAGTGACAAGGCCAGCAAGGTCCTGAACAAAGCTCAGTGTGACTTCCCAAAGAACAGCAAAATTAAGGAAAAGCAACATGATGCTAAAGTGCTGTTCCAGTCATTAATTTCATTGTCTATAAAGTAGAGAAATCCAGCCATCATTTCAGTCCCGCTCCTCTAACTATTCTGGACAGTGGGCCATCTAGAATTCCTTCTGGTGCATCTTCAAAGGTTATGCTAATTAGCATCACTGATTCTGTATCAATTTTGTTCAAGGCACTAGGTTTTATATGTAACAAAGGAGTCAGCTCAGGGCTTCCTTGTCCCCTAAAGTCTTGTTGGAAGTTCCCTCTAGTCCTCTTGCCTCTTTGCTCATCCTGTGGAAATATAAAGTCCTTCCAAAGATTTTTTGTTCATTCTTGAATATGGGGTTATAGTGGTCTTTTGAGTTTCCTTGAATTCTGGCTTCCTTGAGAAACTTTCCTTTGTGCTGTTGACCCAGGTATGAAACAAAGGTCTTTATTTGGTTAACACCACAAAAATATCCACATTGAGCATTTGTGAGTCCAACAGACATTACAAATATTATTTTTGGAAGGGGTTCCTAAGGAAGGAGTCACATTTCAAACCATGTCAGCTGCCTGTCCTATGGCTGGCTTTCCCTTCTCACTCCCTTCCCAGCTGCCCAGCCCCTGCCTTGAATCTCCTGTGGGAGCAGCCAAGGCTCTGTGCTCTAAATGCAGAGCAACTCAGCTTTCCTCAGGCCTGTTCCCAAAGTGCTTATGCTAATCCATCAATACGCTCAGCAGAACACAGTCTTCCAATTGGACAGGATTCACCTTTCCTAGAAGAAAGTTGAAATATAAAGAAGAAAAAAAAATTCTGCTATATAATATACATAATACACATTTAATTTATCCACCCAGCCATCTTTTTTTTTTTATTTGAAGGAGAGAGTGTGAGAGTGGGAGAGAGAGAGAGAGCACGTAAATGGGGAGAGGGGCAGAGGGAAAGGGAGAAGCAGACTCCCTTTGGACAGTGGGCCATCTAGAATTCCGAGCCCACTCGGGGCTCAATCTCAGGATGCTGGGATCGTGACCTGAGCCAAAGGCAAATGCTTAACCGACTGAGCCACCCAGGCACCCCTACCCAACAATCTTTTAATTAGGGATAATTATTTCAGTTTTATAGAAAGAACAGATATTTGCTCAAGGAGTTAAATATATTGCTAGAAGGCACATAGTTTGCAAAGCCAAAACCTTGCTCTTCTCTTCAGCACCAACCCTTTAATGAACTCCTTCCCAGCTGTAGACTGTCATTTTCTCTGTACCTTCTTTTTCCCCCACTCCACCTGGCTGCTGAATGATCCCCGTAATCAGTCTCCGTGTCCTATGCCCTTCTCCCTCCATTTTATGCTTATCATCTTCAAATTCAGCTTTTGCTTTCACCCATATAATGAAACTCTAAATCGCATGGTCAGCAATGGCTCCTGAGTTGACAAATCCAAGTCTTTCCATATTCTTTATTCTTCTATTATTGAGGCATTTGACACAATTGAGCATATTCTTCTTGAAACCCTTTGCTCTCTGGGTTTCCATGACATACATGTCCACATATCCAACAGCAATTTTTTTAAAGCAACTTGTCTTGATTAAGTGTTTCTAAAGCAATTTTAATAGAAACCATTTTTGAGTGAACATTTTATCAGTATAAGGAATATTTAATTAGATCACCTTATTATAATATAGTACAAATATAATTAGAGTTACAATTACAAGCACAAGGGCATAAGCAGGCTTATGAAACAACTCAATCCCTCTTCTTTCCCTGTTGTCTGAATTTCCTCTATCTAAATACTCCCTGATCATGAAAGATTTCTATCAGACTTCAAATCCGTTGTATAATATGCAGTACTATGACTTATTAGTATGGGTGGCTTGAGGGGGCTTTGAGTCCTCTGTAGTCTCTATTTGCTTCCTCCCCAAGTAAGCACACAGTATAGTTTAAATGATATACTTGCTACGCCTGCTTTCAAAGAGTTCTTAGTCTGACAAGATATATATATTATCAGCATGAAACATTGCTAGTATAGAATCCACTATTCTTACTATAAGGCAGTAAGAAAAGCAGTATTACTTTGAATGACTCTGAGTCACATAAAAGTTTTTAATGGCTTCTGTAACATATTGAAATTTCTGGTGGCTAAATAGGACAGAAAATGTATTACTAGATGTAACTAGTATGAGGCGAAATTAGCAAATTTCTACATCATATGTTTGGAAACTGTAAATTTCTTTTTATTGGGTAAATGATCCCTTATGTGAAACTTCACCCTACACCCTTCATGTGTTAGCATGGTCTAGCAGGTTTCTTAAAAAAAAAAACAACCCATAAAATTTTGCTTTATGAAAACTACCATGTCTTGAAATTTAAGAAATATGCTTCTGAGAGAAGAAAAAGATAGCATTTCAGCAGACTCAGTAGACACATCCCTCTTCACATCCACATGAGTCTTGGTTCACAAGTTTTGCTGTCACCCACATAAGGATGGGGCTGTTTTCCCTACCCTGCCTCTATCATTCAGTCAGTAAATATGTGAGCATCTGTACCACATCTTTGTAATAAGTTGATGAGCTGAATTAATAATGAGGAATAATTAAGTCCCATTTAAACTGTAGCACATTTAGAATACATAAAATTATCTGATCAATGTAACACAACAGTATGTTTTACTAAGAAAAAACAAATTTTTACTTGCTTACTTGGCCAAGTTAAACAAATCTCACCCAGATCACCTAATTGCCAAAATAAAAGAAAAGTGAAGTTATCATTTCTTATGATATTTGAAAGTTCCTGTCCATTTTGAGGACAAAAATTCTCTACAAGGAACTAAGTGAGTTATAGTATTTGGAGAAGATGCATTTGAAACAGAAGAAATTGAGGAATAAATATCTAACAATGGATCCATGGATAGAGTAGTAAATGATAGGAGATTCATGATAATTCACTTTGAAACTAAGTCATTTGCTCCAAACATGGCATAGTTCTATGTACAATTTAATTTGATATATTGTCCACAGGAAAGATTCTGCATGAAAATAGTTATGTATCCTTTCATTTATTTGCCAAACTCTGCATTTCAAAAGAGAAAGACAAAGCCCTCAAGCCGAGTCCCAATTCTGCTCTTGGATGAAGTTCACAGGCTCAGGCAGTTTAAAGATAACAGCTGGACTTCCCACTTGCCCTGGCTTCTGGGACACTACACCTTACATTCTTTGCTTCATGACCTGAATTTCCCCTTCCATAAATGTCCTTATCCCAATTCTCTTCCTTGGCCACCCATATTTTTAATATAATAATGGTGCTATTTCACATAATGCAAGATTTCATTTACCATTAAAAGAATATGTTTAAAATACAGTGAACATATGATTTTGTTTTTTTCATTTTTACCCCAGGGAAGATAGAACACACATTTTACCAAAGAAAACACCTATTAACGCCATGGCTGGAGGTGCCCTCATGCCCACACACCTTGATTTACAACTTTAAAGCCAAACAAGAGTTTCTCTGGCATTTCATGAGCTCCCAGTTGGCATCAGCAGTAAAGAGTGCCATCTGAGATAAACCTGACTGTCTCCAAGTTGACAACCATAAATCTAATATCCAAACTGAATATTCTCATCAGAAACCTCCTTCAACACTAATTTGACACAGAGGCAAATAGGCCATTGAGCAAATCTGTAAACTAAAGGTGTCAGATACTAAAAGGTACTATTAAGCTGATAAAATATCTCTGCATATGAGTAGGCATATTATGGGGCTATATTTCTTAGCACCTAAAGTTTACTGGCTCCTTCTCCAAACCTGACAGTGTCCTTCATGAACTATCAAACATATCATAACACAAGCTATTAAAGAAAATAAAAAGTGTACCTTTCTTTAAATAATCTTTTCCTGTACCATGTAAACCTAGTGCACTTGGAAAAAAAATAATGTGAAGTAACAAGAAACAGCAACTTTCAAAAGATGATCTGAGAAAAAAATCTTATATTATAGGTACTGTGAGTCACATAAAGGCCCTTTATACAGTACCATTACTGCAAATTTTAACAAAGATACCATGAAAATAGGTGGTAAATGAGGATGACAGAGAAAGATTCATACTACCAAGTGCTCAATCAGATGTCTTTGTGTTCAATAAATAGCTTTAAAAATTAACTGTATTATAGCTGGTGAAAAATGGAATCCCTCAACTTCCCAGTCTGTACTTCATGGGTTCCACATTCTTCACACTACACAGACTACCACTCTTCCTGGTCTGTTTTTATGGCCACAACCCATGGCGATAGGGGTGAGAAACAGTGACAGAAGGACTGAGAGGGCTTCTCTGGCCTTCCTGTGATGAACACCTTCATGATCCACTGTTTTGACTGTACATTAAGCCAAGCAGAAAGCCAAAAGCTAGTCTTACTTCTGCAAACACAGTTGGGTGTATATATCAGAGGGAAAAAAGACAAGACATTTTAGGGCCATTGTCTCCTCTGGAAACCCCCTGCCCTCCACACACACCAGAAACATATTATCCCAAACAATCCTGACCAATTGTGAGAATATCACCTTGGCTTTAGAATATGTCACTTACTTAAATACAGACACTTAGATTCTTTAGAATGTGCCTACAGTCTTGGCAAAACTCTACAAGTGATCCCTCAGAGTCTATTATCCAAGTTAGGTCATGGGGATTACAATGGGTTGATTAATTCTACTACTTATATATACTCATTCTTGAGGTTGATAAATACTCAGCTGTTTAATAACCTCTGCAGTGTGATATCATGGTTAAGTATGCAGGTTTTAGAGTCAGACACATCTGAGCCCACCTCCCGAGGCAGTTAATTGTGAGCTGTGTGGTCTAGAAGAAGACACTTCAGCTCTGAGATAGGAATGACTACATTGCAGAATTGTTGAAAGGATCACAGTATGGCGGCATATATAAAGCCCCTTATCCAGCACATAAATGTTATTCTGAACATTTTCATTTATATCATCATGGCACGGGAAGCCACAATGTTTCATCAAAAACTGACTTTTTGTGGTGGGGAGAGGGACTCAGGTCGTTGACCAGATTAGTCAGCAATGCCCAAATGTGTGTCAGGGCTGGAAATGAATAGTGTTGGGTTATGAAAGAAATGTCTGCTAGTTTTATCCCATATCTGCCACTCTGCTTCTTGCTGGTTTTTGTCTCCCTCTTCATTTTTGTCTTCTGAAATCATCAATTATTTATTGAACCAGTAATTTGTATTAATTGTCAAACCTGTGAAATATCAAATACATCCATGTTTTGTAAAGGTGACTCAGACTTAGATCTTGTTCTCTTTGAGGAGTTTGTGGCTTGGTGGAGATGACTAGTTTTCTCTCATATCTGATACTATGCACTTTCCTGGCATATGGGAAGACTCTACTCCATTGTCCTATCCATTTAGGACAGTCAGATTACTAGTTCTAGTAGAAGTAACATGCCATTTCTGGGCTAGGACATTTAAGAGACTGAGGCATGTCCATGCCCTGTGACAGTATATGCCATTCATTGAAGTAAGGTATGTGGAAAAAGCCATATGCTAGGAAAACAGCATGATAAGATGAAGGAAACCCCAAGTTGCTGGATGGAGAACTGCTTCGGTCAGCCCATTGGACTGGATGTGAGTGAAAATTAAACTTTTATTTATCTTTACAGTGACTGGTGGCTACTTACACTAATTAATAAAGAGAGAGAAAAAAATGCATAGTAATTATTATAGAAGGTAATAAGTACCATACTGGAGGACTTGAAGAGCACTTCTGCTGTGAAGACCACATATAGGAGATGCCATTGTAGTCTAATCTAAAAGACAGGTATTATTTAGCTATCTGATGACAAGGAAGAAAGGAATTCCACATGGCAGAATTGCGAACAAAGGTAGAGAGGTAAGAACCTGTAGGGCTTGCTGATTATCTGCCAGGAAAGAGCTAGGTTACAATAGCTGGAGAGAACAATGCGTGGTTCCCGCCCTAATGGAGTGAGCAGGCTCATGAGGGAGTCAGATATTAATCAAAGAATTACAAAAAATGAATGTTGAGTTACAACTGCAACAAATATGCAGGCAAATAAGTGGTGTAATGAGATCACAGAATAAGAGGAACAGATTCAATTAAGGAGGCCGGAGAAGAAGGTTCCCTGAGGAAGAGATGATTGAGCTAAGACCTAAGGGAACAGGAGTTCACTAGATAAATTATGTTGGTGGCGAGACAGCCAGGTGTGAAGGAACAGGAATCTCAGGGAACCTGGCCCGGAACAAGTCAGGGTGTATAGTAAACTCTTCAGAGAAGTTTAATGTGAGGAGGATAAGAGATGAAGCAGCAGTGGGAGGCAAATGTGGGATCCTAGACTTTTTGTTTTTAGTAATATCTCCTTCAGACAGTTCCCTGTTCTTGAGCTCAACTTGATCAACCCTTCCCTGATTTCCCTGCAGACTCAGGCCCTCCTTTTCTTGTGCTGTCACAGCCCAGGGAGCATGTACCCAGCACAGAATAACCCTACTCCATAACTGTGTTTCTCAAAGTATGCTCTGTACACCCCTGGGGGGGAGGGGGGGCTTGAGGCTCTTTCAGGGGGCTCATGAGGCCAAAACAATTTTCATAATATTAAGCCATCATTTGCCAAAATCACAGCAGGCATTATTTGCCCTTTTTTGCTGTGTCATGGTGCAAATGTGTATGGTGGATAAAATGGTGGGAGTTTCAGCATGAATCTAGGCAGTGGCACCAAAGGTCAGGAGCAGCTAGATAGATATTCTTCATCTGCCACATACTCCCATCCAAAAATAATACCAGTTTCACCCTAAGAATGTTTTAATCCATTAAGTCTTGACTGTCATAGACATGTCTTTTAAATATTTTGTGTGATGATATGGGAAGCACACAGAAGCCCTCCTGCTGTGGACCAGCATGTGACAGGTGTCTCAAGGAAAGCACTCACATGACTGTTTGAATTGCCTGCTTAACTAGCTGCACTTTTTTTTTTTAAATGAATGCCATTTTTTTCTTAAACAAAGAACTGCCAAATTACAGTTATTCAGACTTGAGTATATGGCAGACATTTTCTCAAAGATGAACCACATAAGGCTGTTATTTTAAGGAAAAACAAGGGACAGTATGTGTGACTAGTGATAAAATATAAGCTTCAAAGTGAAAATAAGAATTAAGGCATTGACAAATTTATCCATTTTCTAGTATAGTAAATAGCCATAATATAACGCATAAAAAAAAAGCTCTTTGGGTCCTCAATCATTTTTAAAAGTGAAAACAAACATTTGAGAACTGCTGTCTTATGTCATTGCCTTCCTATTAGCGGGTGGGCTCCTTCAGGGCAGAGACTAGTCCTTTCCATCTTTGAAGGTCCAATGGCAAGCATGATGCCTCTGTGAAGTAAGCACTCAATAAATATTTGGCAAACTCAAATGAATGGACTACTGTGGAAAGTATTAAAAATAAAGGTGAAACTAAAGGGAGAAAAAGTAACCTGAAGAATTTGTACTCACATTTGACAGGAACATCAAAAGCCTTCGAGTGTTTACAACATTTGACAGTAATTTTATGTCTAGGAAATTTCCCTAAGGAAGTCATTTATTCTAAGGCTATGCATAAAGAAGTGGCTATGAGAACAGTACAACCCAAACTGAGAAAATGTATGGATTCACATTAGAAGAAAACCTCTTACAGAACCCCCCATGTTAAATTATTTTTACTATGTTACTTAAACGTGTGAAAATATGAATTACATAGTAACTCTTTATAATTATAGGTCTTAAACTATACCCCCAAACAAATTTAAAACAAATTTGCAAGTTAAATACAATACATACAAACAATACTTTTCGACCCAACAACACTAATTTAGGGTGCCTGATGACATATTATGTTTTAAGATTTTATTTGAGAGAGAGAGAGAGAAAGACTATGAATAGGGGAGGGGTAGAGGAAGAGGGAGAGAGACAAGCAGACTCCATGCTCAGCATGGAGCCTGACATGGGGCTCAATGCCAGGACCCTGGGATCATGACCTGAGCTAAAATCAAGAGTTGTACAGAGGCACCTGGGTGGCTCAGTTGGTTAAGTGGCTGCCTTCGGCTCAGGTCGTGATCCTGGAGTCCCAGGATCGAGTCCCGCATCGGGCTACCTGCTCAGCGGGGAGTCTGCTTCTCCCTCGGACCATCCCCTGTCTCATGCTCTCTCTCTCTCTATCTCATTCTCTCTCTCAAATAAATTAATAAAAAAAAATCTTTAAAAAAAAAAAAGAGTTGTACATTCAACCGACTGAGCCACCAAGGTGCCGCAAGTGTCTGATGATACTTATTGGAAACTGGATTACTGCTTGCTATGTAAATATGATACCAACTTCTTGTGGATTTTTTTAGTTTGATGTGTCTATGCTACTGCTATGGGATGACAATCTTGTCACTACTGTTCTCTATTTGAACTTGCATTTGTCCTGTACACTATGAAGTCTTTTGGTTTCACTTGGAGGATCATTTGTTCATTAAGTTGACCTCTGCCAGTCCATATAGTGTTGGATGTGACACACCATGGCTCCAGGATGATGTGAATCCAGAGGCAGACTCAGGCACTGAGTTTGTCCCAAGGCAATTATTTAGAATGGATGGTGTAGAGTATGCTTTCATGGAAACACAATGTTTAGAGAACACTTATACATTGATGAGGAAAGTAATGATTAATGATGAAAAACTGGAAATAACCCAAATATCCATTAAAATGGTTAAATTATTACAGGACTGTCAGTATTATAGAATATTATGGGATCATGGTCAATATGATGAGAAATAATACTTCATTAGAACGGTCATAATACACTGCTTTAAAAAACCAGGTTATAATATTTATTTATTTATTTATTTATTTTAAAGATTTTATTTATTTATTTGAGACAGAGAGAATGAGAGAGAGAGAGCACATGAGAGGGGGGAGGGTCAGAGGGAGAAGCAGGCTCCCTGCCGAGCACAGAGCCCGATGCGGGACTCGATCCAGGGACTCCAGGATCATGACCTGAGCCGAAGGCAGTCGCTTAACCAACTGAGCCACCCAGGCGCCCCATAAAACCAGGTTATAATATTTAATATATATTATATATATGGAGGGAGAAAGAGAGAGAAAGGAAAGATTCTTCCAGAAAAGAGACTGGAAAAATAAAAAGTTAACACTGATATGGTATTGTAAGTGATTTCTATTTTCTTCTGTGTATTTTTTCAATATTTTAAAAACTTTCTATAATAATGTATATTAGCATTTAAAATCAGATAAAAACATTACTTTTTAAAGGAATTCTTACACAAAGCATCTGACACAAAACTACTGGAATTAATTGCTGAGAGGTCATATTTAGTAAGACAATTTCTACGTATTTGTTATTTAATGTGCACCTAGAAAAAAAACAGTGAGAATTGCTTGGTGCAACTCATCCTTAGCAGTGAAATGAACTGCTGCAGACATCTTCCTGACAGTGGGCCAGTATCATCCTTGTCCCACTTCCAAGGAGCTAACAATATTATTATTAATTCTTGACATACTATACAATCTCCATGAGAACATGGAATTTAAAATGAGACGTGATTCTTTGAGTCTGTTTATTTTTTATTTTTTTGGATAAGGCACAAATTTTACATAAGTACTCTCTACTATACAGTCACTGTTCATCATTTAATTATATAGTTAATGCCACAGATTACAATAGTGAGTGCACAAAGATGTAATTATAGGATAAGTACCTGGTAATTTCTATTCTCTAAAGTGAAGACTGAATGTTAATTAGCTTTAAGCATATTACAGTAGGTGTAATTATCAGGTAATCTTTGGGAATGTGTACTTTTTGGATCAGCATTTATTAAGAAAATCCCATGTAGTTACTGAGGAATGTCATAAAGAGCCTCAGACCTTTGTGCACAGAATAATTAGAGAAGTTGATTCTACTGTCACCTTATTGGTATTACTCTATTCCCATTGCTCCCATGTATTCCTGTTCCTCTAAATGTTCAATTATTCAATATTCTCAGCTACCTGGGAAGCCTAGAAAAGCTGTACATGTGACGCACATCTATGTACAAAATGCCCGAGGAAGCCAAGTCCATCAAATAGAGGCCCTCTTCAGCAGTTTTTGCATTTAAATATGAAATCATAACAAAGTGTCCAGGTGGAAAAATTTTTTGCTCCAGCAGCTGCTGCACCGACTCAGGAATTCAAAAGCAGAAGCCCAACAGATGAACGATTCCCCATAATATTATCTCTGCAACATGCAATTTGTTCTCAATGATAATTAGATATTTAGAGAGCACCATAATTAGGAAGAAGCGGCTTACTGCTTTTTGTTGTTGTTGTGTGGTTTGCAGAGAATCTACTGATAGCCAGGGGATCCACTGTGGGAGCAATGTGATTCTGTTATTGGAATTTGCCATAGCTGGCTCTATGGAGAAATGGCTTACACACTCTGCATTATGAAATAAGACCATCCTAAATTCAAACCTTTCTATAGTTAATTGGTGTGTCATATCTCCCATCCTTGAAAATAGGCCAGGATTCTGTTTATAAGTGCTTCATAGCATGGATTATCAAAAGAAATATTGGGCCAGATATAAAGAGCAATGAGGTAAAATACAGTTTCAAATCTGTTTTGGAATGATGATGGCTAAAACAGCCCTGCAAAGGTAAGGTCCAGATGGAAAGTGCTATTTTCTTTTGCTTGTTTATGATGGCTGGTTCCCTTTATCCTTGGCTCTAGAATTGCTGCTATCAGAGCACATATCTGAGTACACATTGTTTTTCCTAGAATTATATTTACAGAATCAACTACCAGGTTCCTTTCTATGAACAGAGTGGACATGAAGCTACTGAAAAATATCATTCCCCACACTGACCTCAAATGCCTCACCACAGGCTGAGCAAAGAGTACAAGAAGAGGGTATGTACAGCTGAAGGATGCAAGCTATTTCCGAACAGGGCTGAGACCCTTACCCCAGCAGAAGGCCCAAACTTAGAACATTCATCTGCAGAGTCATAGTTCTCTCTATACCCAAATCCCAGAAGATTCCTTCTGCTCTCTCCTCTCCAGAGTAACTACCAAATTGAATCTAATCACCACTGGTTAGTTGTTATTAAAACAAAACAAAACAAAACAAAACTTTATCACCGCCTGGGTGGCTTCATCGGTTAAGCATCTGATATTTGATTTCGGCTCAGGCCATGATCTCAGGGTCGTGAGACTGAGCCCCACATCTGGCTCTGTGCTCAGCAGAGAGTCTGCTTGAGAGTCTCTCTCTTCCTTTCCTTCTGCCCCTCCCCTCTCTCTGTGCTCGCTCTCTCAAATAAATAAATCTTTTTTAAAAAACAAAAAAAAACAAAAAAAACCCAACTTTATATTAGTGGAATCATATAATAAGTATTCTTTTGTGGCTGGCTTCTTTTGCTCAACCTTACGTAAGTGAGATTCATCTGCAATGCAGCATGTAGAAATAGTTTATTCTATTGTTGTATACTAGTCCTATGTGAATATGCTACACTTTATCCACCCTCCTGATGATGGCTGTTTGGCTTGTTCTCAGTGCCTCACTATTATAATTATGCTGCTATGAACATTCCTATTTATGTCCTTTGGTATACATATATACCCATTTCTGCTGGGCTTAGACTTAAAGATATAATTGCCCTGCTAACTCTTAACAGCTAAAACTCACTCACTCATATGCGTGAGAATTCTCTAGAATTCTCTAGAAGAGAGTTTTGTTGAGGAGTGGGTCTGAGATGGAGTGAGAAGTGCAGAAAGAAATGACATCTACTTTTCCTCTAGGGCTTGTGGGCTGGATGTGAGTCCCCAGTGTGGGAGGGGTAAAGCGGTGCTTGTACATTTCAATGGGCCTGAAGAAAAGTGTCCAGAAACCAGAGAGAACATTCCCACCACCTCCACAGAGTGAGCTCAGGTCTTTTGCCTTAGAATATAGGAGTTTGGGATTATCAAGAGGCTGCAGCCTTGGAAGCTCCTGGCATCTGTTCCCCATGATAGGCCACAGCACTGGAAGCATCTAAAGACTTCACGGGCAGGGGACAAGGACAAGGGACAGCTGGAGTCAGAGGGTTCAAACAACACTGAAGTCACATGATAACCATGGTTCATTCATCTGGGGACTGCCAGAAGTAACTAGCCGCCCATTGGGAGGCAGGAAACACTAACGGCTCTCTATCTGGCAAGGGTTGAGGTATGTGTAGACATCTGGTTAATTATAAAGCCAGCCAACACTCGGAGTGGTTAGTGCTATTAGCAGGATGATGAGCAAACGCCCAAGGGCCAGTGGGGAATAGACGCTATTCCATTCCCTGCTCTGCTTCTCACCCCAACTGTGACCCCTTCCTCGCCAAAACTTTCTCTCTACCTCTCTGTGACAAAACTGGCAAAGAGTGCCTAAGAGGACTCTGGAAGGCTTCACAGAGGAGGTGACAGTAATGTGTGACCCTGGAGAGTGACAGGATTTTTCCAGGTGACAAAATGCCTTACTGGCTGAAGGCATATCATGGGTGAAGGCATAGAAGTACGAACATATAGGGTGCCTGCCGGAAACCAAGAAAATTGAATGTTGGTTATCAGAGCCTGAGTGGTGTTTTTAAGGCCACTGATTTGGTCAGGGAGTCAACATTGCCCCAGCAGCCCTGAAAGGAGAGAACCTGATGGCTGGTTTCATCCCCATGCTCACCAAACATCCAGCTAGTCTGGGCACCCTGCATGCATTCCAATGTACATGCTTCTTTGCTCAGCTCTATCTTCATTCAAGGCCTCTTGGTGGCTCACCTTCCCCACCCCCTAAATCGCTTCCCCAGAGACAACACCTTCTGAATGGTGGGCGCTGAGCCTGCAGCATCTCCCAGGTACCATTTGTACCTGGGACCTCGGCTGTGCCGGTCTCAGTCTGGTGGGGTTGGAGACGGGGCCTGAGTGCTAGAAAACGAGTCTGGGAAGAGAGTGAGGGCTGCCTGCAGAGAGGTGTGAATTGGACCTCATCAGGAGGCAGGGAGGCCACGTGGAGGCCATGGAGCCACTGCTGAGCGTCGTGCAAAGCTGGGGAAAAGCCATGGGATTCGGAGCACACAGACCTGGGGAGGGAGCACGCACTTGAGGCCAAAATACTCAAACTGTGTAAGATCAGTTCCCCCATTTATACCAACCTAGAGCGAGTGATGGCATAACCGGGTACCTGGGTTTGTCAACTACAGAAACAGTCTCAGAAATCAGGGGTGGGATCAACACTGCTGTCTGACTACATGCAGAGGTTGACGGGGCTTGAGGAGGACTTGAACACTTGCGTTTGGCACACAGAGAGAACACAGGAAAGAAAGATTTGGGGGAGAAAGCTACTGAGTTAGGGTACAGCCTCGGTGCAATGGCGTCCAGGCGGAGACACGCAGTCCCCGGGGCGCTGCGAATGCGTGTGCCCGCCGTGTACGAGAACCCCCGGGCAAGTGTGAGTGCGGGCTGACACGCAGCTCCTGCTCTGTGTGCTGATCCGTGAACTCCGGCGTGGACCTGCGTTGGCCCAGACACAGTACCTGAGCCAGTGGCGGCCCTGGCGAGAAAACACTCCATCCACAGCGGAGAAGTGAGCAGGGCAGGCCGCAGGGAGTGCTCAGAGATGGGAAGCCCAAGCCTCACTCCAGTCAGGCGTCGCCCTCAGTGCACAGCTCAGAAAGCCCTTGGTCGAGGGAGCCCGCAGCCCCTGACAAGATAGGGCGGGCCCTGAGGGCACACGCCCCGTGCAGCCCCACAAACATGTGGGTGGGGTGCCCCCGCATCTCCGAGTAATGCTCTAGGGGCGCCAGGCCATTCAGAGACTCCAAGAATATCAAAGTAGGAAACGCCTCACAATTGCCCATCCAAAACTTGTTCTTTTTTCTCAAGGGAGAAAAAAAAAAAAACACCTTGTCTTGTGATTAAGTGCTTCCCTCTCTCTTGTAAGGCAGCCTTTCAGTACTGTGCATAGTAAATACTTCAGAGAGCAAAGCGCTTGACCACACTCCAGAGCACTGGAGAGGCAGGATGAAAATTCAATACGAGTTAGGCTAGGGACGGGGACACAGCTGGCCAAGGTGTTTTACCACATTAATCACAGGCTTCTGGGTCCTTCCAGGCCCATGGCCATTTTAATTATCACAGGTCTTCTCAGGCCAGAGCCCGAGATTCCTTGTGTTTCTCCTCACACCACCGATTCCCATGGCCAGGCTCAGGTTGAAGCTGGTGTCTCCCATCCCTGGGTCCTTCGAAAAGGGAGCTTTTCAGGGTGGGCTACAGATCTACCTCCTGGGCTGCCAGTGGCAGCCAGTCTAGGTAAAGCACCCTACTTGAAGGCTTGAGCAAGAAGACTATCCTGAAATAAGTTTGGCTCCAGGTCCAGCATATACGCTGCCTCCTGTCTGAGGCAGGCTTTGCCTCAGTTCCAGACACTTGTTGGCATCATCTCTGCCATGCTGGTTTTTACCATCCGGTGAAGTTTGATTTCTAGTTTCTGAAAAATGTGCCTGGCTCCTGAATTCAGCTTTTATTGCTCCATTGTGACCTCAGGCTTCTCTGCACTATTCTTTCAGTGAGTTGCCATCCATCATCCACAGCCTCTGCTTGACTCCCCACCTTACGGATGCCCATCAGTGAGCACAACCTCAGTTTCAGGTTGAAGATGCTCTGCTTACAGCCACTTGAACCACAACAGGACCAGAATCTCTAGTATTTCTCTCAAAAAAAACAAACCAAAACAAAACAAAAAAAAACACCTCGTGGTAACAATTTTTTATTTAGAATTTATCTACTATTTCCAGAAAAGGATTTAAAGTAGCTAAGTAACTATTATTATTTTTTAAAGATTTTATTTATTTACAGAGAGAGAGACAGTGAGAGAGGAAACACAAGCAGGGGGAAGTGGGACAGGGAGAAGCAGGCTTCCCACGGAGCAGGGAGCCCGATGCGGGGCTCGATCCCAGGACCCTGGGATCATCACCTGAGCCAAAGGCAGATGCTTAGCGACTGAGCCACCCAGGCGCCCCAGTAACTATTATTTTTATGTTCAGTTCTAGTCATCATAGTCAGGGTCCAGTTAACCTGTTCTCTATTCCTTTCAAAGTCCTTCATTCCCTTCCTCTCAATTCTCTTTACCTTATTATATAGCCTCGGGCGCCTGGGTGGCTCAGTTGGTTAAGCGACTGCCTTCGGCTCAGGTCATGATCCTGGAGTCCCTGGATCGAGTCCCACATCGGGCTCCCTGCTCAGCAGGGAGTCTGCTTCTCCCTCTGACCCTCCCCCCTCTCATGTGCTTGCTCTCTCTCATTCTTTCTCTCTCAAATAAATAAAATCTTTAAAAAAAAAAATACCTTATTATATAGCCTCACAGAGCTCACACCCACTTTTTTGCTGAAAGAAATCTGCCCTCTACCAGCATGTTCAGCAGAAGGCCCTCCTAGCACCGTGACTGCACAGGGTTATGCAAAGAGCACTGACTTGGCAGCCAGACTGTCTGGGTTCAAATCCTGACTCTGCGTGATCTTGTGTGAGGTGCTTTACCGTGGCTTTCCCATCTATAAATTTCAGCAGTAAGTGTGGGGCTTATCCCATGGGGCTGCTGTAATGTTTAAGTGAGTATGTGAACGCATGTATATAAGCCTTTTGAATAATATCTGGCACAGAATATGTAACATATATGATAGCCATTTATAATTTTTCTCTTCCTTATATTATTTTTATGCCTAAAACTCCACATTTTCATGTTCTCTCATTCTCACAACTGGAATCTCTCAATCCTTCAATCAAACAATTAATATTTGAGGAGTTAGAAGGGAAATTTTTCTACATGTACAGACCATGTTGCTGCTAGGCCAAGGAGCTACTTGCACTATTCATGTATACCCAAGAGTAGGGGCACCACTATTAAATGGGATGGGTGTTAACAGAGCACACACAGTATGCATCAGAGAGTGGAGAATCTAGAGACTACAGAGCCGTAGCCTAATGTTGAATAGGATCTGACTCTCAGTATAAATGAAGCACATCTCCAGGTCCCTCTTGGACAGAGAAAAAGCAAAAGAGAATGGCTTGTAGGGTACCATGTTCCCTGCCCCAGATTAATCTGGCCCAAATGGAGACACACTGATCTAATTACCTGATACTCTGCAAGTTAGACCTCTTCGGCAGGTTCAAAGCATTTGGCAAACATGAGTGTGAGTGTGAGTGTGTGTGTGTGTACACATGCATGTGTGTATAGGTATACTGAGGTTTCTCATCAGTTCTACATATCTATGTCTTTCATATAATTATAGTTTCTATAGTTGTCTATTTCCCGGGAGAAGAGTCTTATAATGGCACTCTTTCCTGCCTAACCCATGGCAATAAATATGTTGTATTTCTCATTGCAAAGAGCATTAGGCTGGGTAGAAGGAAGTTCTGTGTCCATGGTGTGTGGCTAGTGTGGTGACACTGGCCAACACCATCTGAAGTAGATTTAGCCAGGATGATGTCCTGCAGAGCAGAGGCTCCCCTTCTTTCTGTACATTTGATCGCATGTAAATGATTAAAATGATTTTCAGACTAAGTCCACAGAGCCCTAAAGAGCTTTGTCAAGAAGGCAGTGAGGAGGAGGGGAACGGTGGGGTTCTTGCCCTGTTCCATTTCTACCAGAGCTGTTCCACTTTTATCCGTTAGTGTTCCTCCAAAGATTTCACTTGAAGAAAGGATCCTGTGGCACCATGTGATTCCTCTCTGTCTCCCAGAGTAGACTGTAAGTATCTGAAAGGCTGGGAATTGGTGTTCATTTTACTTAGTGCTGTATACCTAGTACCTAACACAGTGCTTAGGATTTTGCCTATACTCAGTAAATACTTTTGAGTAAATGAATAAAATGGTGAAATCTACTTGCCCAAGAAAAAATACTGCCAAGTCCCTAAGACTTTGAACCAACATAGCATTTGTATCGATATGTGGTTGGCTGAAATATATAAAGTTAACTGTGTACATTTCATTTACTATTTATATTTAGCAGGATTTAAATATAGTCAAGCAATGCTTTTATTTCCAAAGGATTTTTTATTTTTAAGTCCATATTTATTTTAAGTCCAAATAAACTAATTTCATCCAGGTATTATCATAAAGGAAATACCCAAACACCCGTGTACCTTACTGGCTTGTCACTAACCTAATCCTGATAAAACTGTTCACATGAATAGGGACTATTTGGATTGGCCCAACCTGCATTCCCATATTGTGAAGGAAGAGCTCAGGGGAGGTTTTGGTAACTCCCCCACAGACATTGTTGATTTGAACAAGTGTACAGTCTTCGCACTGTGATTTTCAGAACAGTTTCTAGGGTCTGACCAAACTCAGGGATGTTTAAGTCTATACAGGCAGCTTCATTTCTAGCCATGTGTATTGGCTACAGATCTTTTTTGCAGGCTACATTCTGAAAAGAAGTGATCTCTTTATTCATATTAATAGCAAATAAAATGACTACCATTCTGCCTAAAGTGAAGTACAATGCAAGCAACATTCTAGCTTCAATCAGATAAATGCCTTCTTCTCAGTTCTGTTCTCATGCTTCTAAGAAAGCCGGAAAAGTATTCTATGGTAATAGCAGCTCAAAGCAGCTCTATTACAATATACCAGTTACTCATTTTAGTTTGCAATTGCTTATAAAGCACAAAAGTTGTATGGTTCTTGGCTTGGATTCATAAGGCAGAAAATTTACAGTGCTGTGCTTCTAATTGTCTACTATTCCTTTTAAAGGGAATATTATTCTAGATAAATTGTGTAGCTGAAATGCTAGGAATGTTTTAAACAGAAAAAATGTTTCCTTTCCCGGAACTGTCAGAACAGTTCCCTAATTAAAACATGGTAGGCTTATAGCTAAGAGAATATTCAGAGAGCAAGAGGTTAGAATTCAGTTTACTAATCACTTAAGAACACAAGTTACAAAAAAATGCTTTAAAATTATTTTTTAATATATACTATCTTCACAACTAATTAACTATGCTTATCACTGTCAAATCTCTGTAATTATACAGCAATCATTCATTCACAGAGTCTTAATTGAGCACAGGCTGAATTCTATCTCTAAATGAGTAAATTTACATACTAATCCCTTGACCCTCCCCCAATCTGGAGATTTCATTTCAAAGAGCCTCAAAGTATGAAACATGATTACAAATCAAGAAAAAAATGGAAAAGAGGGGAAGATGGCAGAGTAGGAAGACCCTAGGCTCACCTCATACCACGGATACAACAAGATAACACTCACATCAGTATAAATAACCCAGAAAAGAACCCAGTGACTGGCAGAATAAACTCCGCAACTAAATGTACAGAAGAGGCCACATTGAAGAGGGTAGGAAGGGTGGAGACATGGTTGGGAACCAAAGGGACTCACAGGACTGTCTGCAGCGGGGAGGGACACTGTAGGCATGGAAAGGGGAGAGAAACAGACCTCCACACCTGGAAGCCCCCACAGGGAAGATGAAGCCCCATAACATTTGTCTTTGAAAAACCAGAAGGGCCTAATTTCATGAGTTCTTACAACCAGCAGTACTCAAAACCTGGAGTTTTAAATAACCAGCAGGTGTGGCTCTGGGAGAGCTGGGAGGCGAGAGGAACCTGAGTCCCCATCCTTAGACAGCACAACAAACAGCCCCCAAAGATACAGCATGGAAGCAGCAGTATGAACGGCGCTTGAGGATTAAGGGAAGGACCGTTATTTATCAGAGGGATGGAAATTGCTGGAGAACTCCTCTGGGAACAAAGGAACTGGCAGGCACCATTTCTGTCCCCTGCTGCACAGCATAAACACATAGCCACCTGCAGGACTCGTTACCTAGCTTGCTAGCACTGCTGCCCTGCTCCCTGTGCTGTCCTTCTACCAATCCATCCAGACAGCTTGCCTCAGTCCAGGTGCTGCAGGGCCCCTCCCACAGAGGACTGAGGCATACAAAGCTTGCTAGCCCTGCTTCCCCACTGCACCATGCCCTGTGCTGTGTTTTGGTGGATCCACCCTCTCTAATACTCTTTTATCCAGAGCCCATACAGGGTAGCTGGACAGTGTACAAGCAGCCCCTCCAGTGGCCAGCACCACTCCAAAGTGACTCCTGCCTTGGAGAGAGGGAAAGAGAACCACACACACCAGTCAGACAGAGGCCCCAGCAGTGGGCTAGAGGAGACAAGTAGTCTGACTGCAGGCCTTGCCCACCAACAAAAGCTTCTCAGGGGACAACGCAGGGAAAGCACCCTGAAGTTTGGTGCTACTGCATCTCTTACAAACACCCAGTCTGACTCAACTCAAGCCCAAGGCATCCCCTAGACAGGCCCATTAACACCACAGGGACCAAACACTGCCCACAACAGGCAAAGAGCCACTGGAGACAACTGGACTGAAGGAAAAAGCAGTTCAGCCACAACAGCAGAGTGCACACAACACACACAGCAGACATCCCTGGAGCACCAGATTCTAGTGAATAGGGGATACTGTACAGCAGGGCGCTACAGGACCTCCTCTTCATAAGGCCATTACTTTCAAGTGCAGGAGATATAGCTATCTTTCCTAACACATAGAAACAGACACAGAGAGTTAGATGAACTGAGGAGACAGAGGAATATGTCCCAAATGAAAGAACAGGACAAAATCACAGCAAGAGACCTAAATGAAACAGACTTAAGTAATATGCCTGATAGAGAATTCAGAGTAATGGTCATAAAGATACTCACTAATTTGAGAAAAGAGTGGAGGACATCAGCAAGACCCTTAACAGTGATATAAGAAAAGAACCAATCAAAGATGAAGAACACAATAAATGAAATTAAAAATACACTAGCTGGAATAAATACTAGGTTAGATGAAGCAGAAGAACAAATTACCGACCTGGAGGACAGAATGATGGAAAGTACTAAAGCTGAGCAGGTGAGAGAAAAAATTATGCAAAACGAGAACAGACTTAGGGAATTCAGCAACTCCATCAAGTGTAATAACATTCACATTATAGGGATCCCAGTAGGAAAAGAGAAAAAAAAAAGGGGGGGGAGCAAAAAATTATTTGAAGAAATTATAGCTGAAAACTTCCCAAATCTGGGAAAAGAAACAGAAATCCAGATCCAGCAGGTACAGAGATCCACCAACAAAATCAACCTAAGGAATTCCACACCCAAGACATATACTAATTAAGATAGCAAAAAGTTGTGACAAAGAATTTTAAAATCAGAAAGAGAAAAGAAAGCAGTTATATACAAGGGAAACCCCATAAGGCTATCAGCTGATTTCTTAGCAGAAACTTTGCAGGCCAGAAGGGAGTGGTGTGATATAGTCAAAGTGCTGAAAAGAAAAAATCTGCAGCCAGGAATACTCTGTCCAGCAAGACTATCATTCAGAATAGAAGGAGATAGAGTTTCCCAGACAAACAAAAGTTAAAGGAACTCATGACCACTAAACCAGCCCTACAAGAAATATTAAACGGGACTCTTTGAGTGGAAAGGAAAGACCATAAGGAAGAGTAAGGAAAATAGGAAGCACAAAAGCAGTAAAAATAATTATACCTGTCAAAATCAGTCAAGAGACTATAAAAATAAAAGAATATAAAGTGTGACACCATATATCTAAAATGTGAGGAGGAGAGGAGTAAAGAATGGGTTCAAACTTAAGCAACCATCAACTTAATACACACTGTTATATACAGAAAATGCTATATATAAACTGAATGGTAACCACAAATCTAAGACCAGTAATAGATATGCAAAAAATAAACAGAAAGGAATCCAAATATATCACTAAAGAAAGCCAACTAATCATGAGAAAAGAGAGCAAGAGAAGAAAGGAATGGTGAAAAACTACAAAAACAACCATAAAATAAGTAACAAAATGGCAACAAATACATATCTATAAATAATTACTTTGAATGTAAATGGACTAAATGCTCCAATCAAAAGACACAGGGTGACAGAATGGATAAAATAAATAAGATCCGTCTATATGCTGTCTACAAGAGACTCATTTCAGACCTAAAGACACATGCAGATTGAAAGTGAAGGGATGAAGGAGCATTTATCATGCAAATGGATATGAAAAGAACACTGGGGTAGCAATACTTATGTTGGACAAAATGGACTTTAAAACAAAGACTGTAACAAAAGACAAAGAAGGACACTACATAATCATAAGAGGGACAATCCAACAAGAAGATATAATGATTATAAATATTTATGCACACAACATGGGAGCACCCAAATACTCAAAGCAGTTAATAATAAACACAAAGGAAGCAATTATTAGTAATACAATAATAGTAGGGGACTTTGACATCACACTTACATCAATGAACAGACCATTCAAACAGAAAATCAACAAGGGAACAGTGGCTTTGAATGCACATTGGGCCAAATGTATTTAACAGATATATTCAGAACATTTCATCCTAAAATAGCAGACTACACATTCAAGTGCAAAAGGAACATTCTCCAGAATAGATCACATAATTAGGCCACAGAGCAAATCTTAACAAATTCAAAAAGATCAAAGTCATACCATGCATCTTTTCTGGGCACAACACTATGAAACTAGAAATCAACCACAAGAAAAAATCTGGAAAGAGCACAAATACATGGAAGATAAATAATATGCTACTAAACAATGAATGGGTCAACCAAGAAATCAAAGAGGAAATAAAAAAGTACATGGAGACAAATGAAAACACAATGGTCCAAAATCTTTGGGATACAACAAATACTGTTCTAAGAGGGAAGTTTACAGCAATATAGTACTACCTCAAGAAGAAAAAAAAAAAATCTCAAACAACCTAACCTTACATCCAAGGAAGCTAGAAAAAGAAGAACAAATAAAACCCAAAACCAATAGAAGAAATAAATAATAAAGATTAGAGCAGAAATAAATGAAATAGAAACTAAAAAAAATTAGAGCAGATCAATGAAACCAGGAGCTGGTTCTTTGAAAAGGTCAACAAAATTGGTAAACCTTTAGCCAGACTCCTCAAAAAAAGAGAGGACTCAAATAAACAAAATCAGAAATGAAATAAGAGAAATAACAACTGATACTACAGAAATACAAAGGATTAGAAGAGAATATTATGAAAAATTCTATGCCAACAAGTTGGACAACCTGGAAGAAATGGATAAATTCCTAGAAACATACACCTCACAAAACTGAATCTGGAGGAAATAGAAAATTTGAACAGACCAATTACCAGCAATGAAATTGAATCAGTGATAAAAAAAAAAAAACCAACCAAAAAACAAAAAACAAAAAAAACAAAACCAAGCAAACAAACAAAAAAACCTCTCAACAAACAAAAGACCAGGATCAGATGGCTTCACAGGTGAATTCTACAAAATATTTAAAGAACAGTTAATACCCATTCTTCTCAAACCATTCCAAAAAATAGAAGAGGAAGAAAAACTTCCAAATTCATTGTATGAGGCATGCATTACCCTGATACCAAACCCTGATACCAAAGACACTATGAACAAAGAGAACTACAGGCCAATAGCTCTGATGAACATAGACACAAAAATCCTCAGCAAAATATTAACAAACAGAATCCAACAACACATTAAAAAAATCATTCATCGTGATCAAGTGAGACTTATTCCTGGGATGCAAGGGTGGTTCAATATTTGCAAATCAATCAATGTGATACATCACATCCATAAGAGAAAGGATAAAAATATATGATCATTTCAAAAGATGCAGAAAAAGCATTTGACAAAGTACAACATCCATTCATGATAAAAACCCTCAACAACTCAACAAAATAGGTTCAGAGGGAACATAGCTCAACATAAAAAAGGGTATATATAAAGAACTTAGAGCTAACATAATACTCATTGGGGAAAAACTAAGAGATTTCCCCCTAAGATCAGGAAAAAAACAAGGATGTCCACTCTCACCACTTTTATTCAAAATAGTGCTAGAAGTCCTAGCCACAGCAATCAGACAAGAAAAAGGTATAAAAGACATCCAAATTGGTAAGGAAGAAGTGACTTTCACTGTTTGCAGATGACATGATACTCTATACAGAAAACCCTAAAGACTCCACCAAGAAACTACGAGAACTGATAAATGAATTCAGTAAGGTTGCAAGTTACAAAATCAATGTACAGAAATCCATTGCATTTCTATACACTAATCATGAAGCACCAGAAAGAGAAATTAAGAAAGCAATCCCATCTACAATTGCACCAAAAATAATAAAATACCTAGGAATAAACTTAATCAAGGAGGTGAAAGACCTGTACCCTAAAGATATAAAACACTGATGAAAGAAATTGGAGATGACACAAACAAATGGAAAGATATTCCATGCTCATGGACTGGAAGAACAAATATTGTTCAAATGTCCATCCTGCCCAAAGCAAACTATAGATTTAACGCAATCCCTATCAAAATACCAACGGTGTTTCTCATGGAACTAGAACAAATGATCCTAAAGTTTGTATGGAACTGAAAAAGAAAAAGCTGGAGATATCACAATTCCAGATTTCAAATTATACTACAAAGCTGTAGTAATCAAAACAGTATGGTACTGGCCCAAAAATAAGCACATAGATCAACAGAACAGGATAGAAAGTCCGGAAACAAACCTATGATTATATGGTTAATCAATCTTCGACAAGAGAGGCAAGAATATGCAGTGGGAAAAAGACAAGTCTCTTCAACAAGTGGTGTTGGGAAAACTGGACAGCAACCTACACGAGAATGAAACTGGACCACTTTCTTACCCCATACACAAAAATAAACCAAAATGGATTAAAGACCTAAATGTGAGACCCGAAGCCATAAAAATCCTAGAAGAGAGCACAGGGAGTAATTTCTCTGACATTGTAGCAACATTTTTCTAGATATGTCTCCTGAGGCAAGGGAAATAAAAGTAAAAATAAACTATTGAAACTACATCAACATAAAAAGCTTCTGCACAGTGAAGGAAATAATCAATAAAACTAAAAGACAACCAACTAAGTGGGAGAAAATATTTGCAAATGACATATCCAATAAAGGGTTAGTATCCAAAATATATAAACAACTTATACAATTCAACAGCCAAAAAGTAATCCAATTAAAAATGGGCAGAAGACATGAATAGACATTTCTCCAAAGAAGACATCCAGATGGCCAACAGGCACATGAAGAGATGCTCAACATCATTCATCATCAGAGAAATGCAAATCGAAACTACTATGATGTATCACCTCATAGCTGTCGGAATGGCTAAAATAAAAAACACAAGAAACAACAAGTGTTGGCGAGGATGTGGAGAAAAAGGAACCTTCATGCACTGTTGGTGGGAATGCAAACTGGTGCAGCCACTGTGGAAAACAGTATGGAGATTCCTCAAAAATTTAAAAATAGGACTACCATGCGATCCAGTAATTGCCCTACAGGATACTTACACAAAGAATACAAAAAACACTAATTTGAAAGGATATATGTTCCCCATGTTTATTGCAGCATTATTTATAATAGCCAAATTATGGAAGCAACCCATTTGTCCATTGATAGATGAATGGATAAGGAAAGTGTGGTATATATACAATGGAATATTATTCAGCCATAAAAAAATAATGAAATCTTGCCATTTGAACACAACATGGATGGAATTCTAGAGCATAATGTTAAGTGAAATAAGTCAGTCAGAGAAAGACAAATACTATATTATTTCACTCATATGTGGAATTTAAGAAACAAAACAAGGGAACAAAGGGAAAAAAAAGAGAGATAAACCAAGAAACAGACACTTAACTATAGAGAACAAACTGATGGTACAAACCAAGAAACAGACTCTTAACTATAGAGAATAAACTGATGGTTACCAAACTGAGGGGAAGTGGGTGGGGGGATGGGTGAAATAGGTGGTGGGGATTAAAGAGTATATTTATCATGATGCACACTGAGCAATCTATAGAATTGTTAAATCACTATCTTGTACACCTGAAACTAACATAACACTGTATGTTAACTATACTGTAATTAAAATTAAAAACTTAATAAAATTTTTAAAAAGTGGAAGAGTCATACAAGCTTCTGAATAACAAAGAAAACATCAGTTATAAAGTTCATGCATTTTTATAGGTATGTTCATGTTATTAACCAAATAAATATGAGCCAAAAAGAATAGCAAAAATATTGGTGACATGTGAAGGAAGGAAGAGCATATATCGTCTGTCAGGCACTGAATTAAGCATGTTATGGACATTATCTCTTTTAAGCCTTACACTGTTTCTAAGAAATAGATAGTATTATCCCCATTTTACAGGATGAAAAACTAAATCTGAAAGACTAAATGACTTCCCAGGATAAAACACCTAGGAAGTGATCCACAGGTATCTGACTATAATTCTGATGTACTGACCACTAAACCACACTACCCTTTCTACTTAGTTCAGGCCTGTAGGTTCTGGGCTGGGTAATATGGGGACCCAGTTCACCAGCTTATACTTACCTCTGTTCCAGTTCACTTTGTGTATCCAAGATTCCCAGTATTTTGTTTTCTACTTTGCCTTTCAATGTCCCTATGACTGAATGTTGCACTAAGAAGCCCCTGGTCTTTAACGGTTGGTTTTATCTAAACCCTGGACTGAGATATACTCTCTGCAAATGAATTCAAGTCTCTTGATGACTAGATCTCAACCCATGCTGCCGCATCTTTGGAATGCCAACAGCCAGTCCTCTGGCTTCCTGTGAATCACTGGCCTCACTTCTGCCCCAAATCTCTTTTTTCCAGTCTTTGCCTGGCTAATTCCTGGTCATCCTGCAAAGTTTCCACGCTATGTCATCTACTCAGGGAGGCCATCACAATTTTTAATCAGGTATGTACTTGTGCAGTAATTTGTTGATGCCTCTCACCCACACCCGACTGTAAGCCCCACAAGGGCAGGGACCATGTCTGAACTAATACCTAGTTAAGTGCTCAATGCATATAAATAAAACAAACTATGCAAAACTCTTAGCACATAGCAGGTACTCAATACACATTAGGAATATAATTATAGTAATTATAAATGATTGAACTTTACTTAGATCCTTGGATATTTACATCAATTCCATGTTTGTCTCAAGGACTGATATCTTGGTATAGAGGGATTTCTTTCAAAATCCCTTTCTTGACTATTCTTAGAAAAATTGGCCCTGAACTGGTTCCTCAATCTGTCCCTCAGGATTACCTAATCCCAAGTGCTATCTGCCTTCTTCCTCCCCAAATTGGGTAATGGCAGTAAATTTCAGTTGTCTGAGTGTTTTATTTATATAGATTACATAATTTTAAATGATTCTTTGCTTACTAAGATCTTCAGGGTAATTCCAACAGCTCAACAACTTTATTCAACTGAATAAAAGTTCTCAAATTAACTTACGTTAAGAACTTTGCTATTAACATAAAAATATCTTTAATGAGTTTACTAGTAGAGATGTATAATGCTGAGATGCACAAAAGAATAAATGATTTATTAGTCAACATAATTCAATTTTGTCACCAAGTCCTATCAATTCCTACTTTGCAATAACTTTCAAATTTATCAGATACTCTCCTTTTCTACCCCTATCTGGGCCCTTACATGCTTGGATTACTGTAATTTTTTCCTAATTGGTCTTCAACTTTTAGTCTTAATCTTGTACAACTGAGTTTGTATAAACTGCAGTAAAGCTAATTTTCTTAAAACTCTTCATTTTAAGATCACTCTCTGTTCTTTTTTTCCAATTCCCACCAGATCAAATTTAAATTCATCTGGGGAGTGAGGGCCCACCTACCATCTTCCATCTGCCTTAGCAACCCTTCAGTTCCACATCACTCTGACTTCTGACTCTTCTTTGCTCGTGAGTCCCTTGGTTTAGATTGACCTTCTCCTTCTATATTACTTACCAAAGTCCTGCCCATCACGAAGATCTCAAGTTCTGCTGACTCTATTGAACTTTTAGTGTATTAGTCTGCTAGGGTTGCCATAACAAAATATTACTGACTGAGTAGCTTATACAACAGAACACAGTTCTGGAGACTAGAAATCCAAGATCAAGGTGTTGGCAGGTTTGGTTTCTCCTGAGACCTCCCTCTCTTCTTGGCTTGCACATGGCTGCCTTCTCACCCTGTCCTCATATGGTCTTTCCTCTGTGTGTGTACCTTCCTGGCATCTCTTCCTCTTCTTATAAGGACACCAGTCCTATAGCATTAAGGCCCCACCCTATGACCTCATTTAACCTTAATTACCTCTTTAAAGGCCCTATCTCTAAATATAGTCACACTAGGGGTTAAAGCTGCATCTTATGAATTTGGGAGAACATAACTCAGTCCATAACATTTAGGAAATTTTTTTTCTCATTTTTCTTTTGTAGAAATGGAAGTTTTATATATTTATTTACTGTCTGCTCAAGGAAATTATAGTCTCCTTCAAGAAAGTAATTGCTGAAGTTTTCCATTCTTAAAGTTTGTGCATTAATTAGTATTACAGTAATTTCCTTCTTCAATAGTGCCCACTTGAGAAATTGACTCTTAAGAAACACCTGTAAAGGTAAACATCTTTATGTCTTAAGTCAGTAATGGAGGGCAACCTAAAATCAGGCAGAGACCTGATTGCTGATAGGTGATGCTATCTGCTTCAATTAGTACTGGTCAGTGTGAGAATGGAAACTTCAGTTGAAAGGTAGGTCAATCAGGGAGGTAATCTTCAAGGTCAAAGACCTCAGTCCAGCAAGTACAAGGCATCTCTGGCTGAGGACCCTGCATTCTAAGAAGCCATAGGGTAAAGATAAGATGTGGAGGGGGATGTCACTGACAGGCAAAAAGGCAACAGATCTTCTCCAGCAGGTTGTCAGAGAGACAGTAATCACACCTGCTCCCAGATTGAGAAGCATGGTGAGCTGTGTAGATTAGGGGATGGGAAAGATACAAGAGAGGAGAATGGTGGTACTACATTTGGGCATTATTGTGTGCTCTCATTTTGGTTCTCCCAGACCTACTGCTTCCAACAATTCCCACTAAATATTCATAAACTTTCTTTTAGCCATTCCAGCAGTTATTTGTATCTGGGTTGACATCCTTAACTGATTAATCAATGGAACTACTGAAAACCTTCTTAAAGAATTCGCAGTATCATTTTTCCTACCTGAACACTAAAATTAATTAATATTATGAAATAGTCTGTAGGTGTTCAGAAACTAGTCTTTGAATAAATGAATGAAAAGTTGCCAATATATTTTACTAATAGATAATCAGTGGAGTAGATCCCAGACTAAGGCTTTGGAGCAACAAAGTGTTTTCTCCTGGCTCAAAGGGCCCCCCTCATTCCTTCCTTTCCCCAACCAGAAACTACATTAAGTCATAGAATTTCAGACCTGAGCAAGTTAGGGGAAGTATTTTATGGGTGGAGTAGGGTGGTGATGAGAGAAAGGCCACAGCTCTTAAGTCATAAAGTATACAATTTCTCACTCTAAACAGGAGCTTTTTGGTTGTCCCCAAATTCACCTTTTGTATGAATTTAGTGGGATATGAAATACTCCCGAAGACTCTTCTGCCTCCTATTTGCTACCCTGGCGTCTAAGTCTTGGTTCCCGGTCATCCTTGTCTTGGCTCCCAGTCATCCTTGTCTTGGCGACAGCTTTCTCTCATTGTGGCATCACTAGTGACTTATAAAAACGGTTTCTGTGCTGACAGCACGATCAGTACTGTATGAAGGTCACAGACAAAAAAACAGGAAGGGAGACAAAGCAAGAGCTTTCCGAAACCAGCCATACTCGGGGTGTAGGTCTCAACTGATCATGCTTAGCTGTTGCACTGCTATTGTCTCCCATTTCAGGGTACTTATCTTATAATGAGGAAAACAATGAAAGGACACAGTGAAATATGATTGGAAGGATCTCCTTAAATGGCCGATAAATGGTACAGCTAGATTTTAAGGAAGAGCAGCTATGCTGTAATCTTCGAAGATTCCCGGAAAATCAAGGTTTCCCAGAAATCTGGCCTGATTTACATAAACAAATCAAGGAAATGTTTTCCTCGTGGATTCTTCATTATTTCTCTGACAAATGCTAGAAAAACTGGCAAGCTGAAGCATCTGCCTGATTCACAGTTGCTCTTTCTCTGGAGCTCCTGCAGTCAGGATATAACAGTATCTCCAGGAAACAGCAAATATTCACTTTATTTCAATTAGTTTTCTCCACACAGTCCACTGCCTCTTCAGCCAGCTCAGAAAACATGACTTTTAGTATTGCTTAAGCTGCTTGACTGGTGAGATAAGCACTGAACTCCTACCTAGTCATTCCCTAGGAAGATTGGGTCCTTTGTGTCTTATCAGTTTACCTGCTGGTATTTATCTAACACCATTTGTGATGAGCTCTCACTTTTTTATGTTCATTTGAATTTTGACTTGATATTAATTTATCTTTATCTTCTGATTAACACAATTCTACCTTTGTGACTTAGAGTCAAATTTTCCTTTGAATAGGCTCTTCTAAATACAAACCTCAGAACTGAACAGCACCCACATTTGAATAAGACTTTTAAGCTGGCACAGTCCCTATTAGGCTTTTGAACTTTTAACAAGAGAAAGCTCTGACATCGTTCTGTCAACATTTTCCTGAACCACAAATTGCTCATGCATTAGAAATTCTCTAGAAATGACATAAAAAGGCTATGAAGCAAATGTGTTCTTGTAGTGCAGGTCTGCAAGTCAGGGTAATTTCAGAATATACCACATAAGCTGAAAAGATGGCAGATGCAAGAATTGGATTTAACCATAGATGATAACCCAATTTTCTCCATAGGGCTGTAACTCAATAAGTCTTTAATGGCTTCTTAGATAAACAGATGGATGTCATCAAAAGGCACAGGATGATAAATCTGATTGGTGTCTGAATAATTTGCACTGCTTTATCCCCAAAACAAGTAGGAAGAGAAAAATGGGAAAACCCACCCTTAAGTCCCAGCATGGGAGTTTAAATTATTTGATTAGAAACAGTTGTATTTTCCCAGTGGCATAATATTGAAAACAACCAGAATGGCAAAGTGTAGGAAGTGCAATATATCTTTTTAATTAGGGAATCTTCTTTTGAAGATTTATACTGTTTAGTTGAGCTGTGTTTATTTTTATTTAGTTGACTCAGTTTATTTTCATACAGATTTCCAAATAGTCAATTAAAGCCCTTTGGAAGATTATGACTTTCAATTATCCATGATGGCCTGCAGTTGATATATTCTTAAGTCCATGGGCTAATTTCTGCTGGTCAAGCAGTTCCTGGTTCTCTGAACAGTCCCTTTACTTGGATGCTTTTTTCATTTAGTTCACTTGTTCATCAGGATCACTCAGTGGAATTAGATTTAAAACAGTTCATGGTTGGAAGTTATATATATATATATATATATATATATATGTATATATATATATATATGTATATGTATATATATATATATATGTATATGTATATATGTATATACACATATAGTCTGACCAAATCTTTCCAGGGCTGGGCCTGTCAAATTCTAAACACACATGTATAATCTTAGTGAGATTTGTGCAGTTGAATCTAGGAGAAAGGGTATGGATAAAAAATGTTCTGAAAGGAAATAAACCTTTTATTTATTTTTTTTTAAGACTTTATTTATTTGACAGAGAGATAAAGCCAGAGAGCACAAGTGGAGAGAATGGCAGAGGGAAAGGGAGAAGCAGGCTCCCCACTTAAGCAGGGAGCCCGAAGCGGGGCTCGATCCCAGGACCCTGGGATCATGACCTGAGGAAGGCAGACGCTTAACCACCTGAGCCACCCAGGCGCCCCATGGAAATAAACCTTTTATTTTCATTGCCATTGTTATATATTTGGGTTGTGAAATTATGGGAAAGCGCTACGGTTTTTAAGTGTTACTATAGGGAATTTTTTACCTTAGACAAGATAGGGGGCTAAATTTTTTAAATGTCTGATGATAAAGTATATAATTTCATGTTGGAGAGAAAAGTATCAGTTGAGGTGATAATGCTAATGGTCTTTATCTTTAGTATAGGATACTGCTTTCAATATTTCTGAGAGATGTAAAAATTTACTTAGTAGAGTTACCATAGAAAAACTTTTCAAAGACAGACCCAGAATATTCTTGGGAACCTACTTAAAAAAAATGTTTTCCTTTTATCCACAGAGTCTAAGCAAGTGTTTTATTTTTTTTTAAGATTTTATTATTTGAGAGAGAGTGCGCGCATAAGTGTGAAGGGCAGAGGGAGAAGCAGACTCCCTGCTGAGCAGGGAGCCCTGCTGAGTGGGGAGCCCTACACATGGCTCGATCCCGGGACTCCCAGGACTCCGGAATCATGACCTGAGCCAAAGGCAGATGCTTAACCAACTGAGCCACCCAGGCGCCCCTAAGTAAGTGCTTTGAAATATTTTTATTAGATGACATTAGCTCATGTGTTGAAGTTAATTCACAGCAACTTGAAATAATAGGAGATTTTTATGTAGCACTTACTGTGGACACTTGCTAAGTAGTAAGTTCCTAGCACATTACATGTATTAACCTATTTACTCTTCATGACAATCCTAAAGGAAAGGACTGTGAGTATCCTCAATTTATAGATGAGAAAATTAAGGCACAGATATATTGAGTAACCTGCCCAGGATCACACAGCTATTAAATGATAGAGCTAGGAATTAGACCTTAGACAGTCTGGCTCCACAGTCTATGTTTTTAACCATCTTAATGTTTTACTGTCTTTCATAAAAAGCTTGATTGATGTATAAAGATATTCATGATATTATCAGTGATCAAGTAGAGATGGATTGGTTAGGCCCCACTGAACACAGGGATAATAGTCTCTGCTTTGGGGTCTGGTTACTCAGTTATGCAGGTTTGGGAGCTCAGAGAACAAACACCGCATCAGCAACAGTCTCAGATGACCAGTGCTCACCTCAAATGCTTTCGGGATACAGGCGGGCTGTAAATAACAAAGTACGTCCTACCAAATGTACCAGCTATATATTGGCAACCTTACTACCAGCTTCTCCATATGCTAATGGATGTTCTTGTCTTAATTTCAGACGTTTTCTACTATACTTTTCCTCTACTAGGCCTCTGCGGATGCTTCTGGTAGGCCGAGTGCATAGATTTGTCACTAGTCAATTGCAATTAATCCCTTTATTATGAAATCCGACTGTCTCCCTATGTCCCATGGGTATTTTCATGAGGGGGGGAATGTGGCCATAATTTACTACAATGGTCTTTTCATGATGTTCAAAATGCCTCAGTTGACTAAATATAAATTGGTAAAATGTTCCTGAAAAGCAACTTAACATGTATTGAAAACCTTAAAAAAAAAAAAAAGGTTCAGTCTTACCTGTTTCAGAACTAGTATTGTATCCTAAAAAAAATTATCAGAGATGTGGACAAAAGTTTTACATAAGAATCTTTATCGCAGCATTATTTACAACACCAAAAAAAGAATGGAAGAAGAAGCCAGGAAACAACATAAATAGGCAAGAAGAGGAGAATAATTAAGTTTATGACACATCTATAAAATGCAATATTATGCAGTCATTAAAATTATGTTTCTGAAGAATTTTTAATGACAGAGAAATAGTCATTATATAACATTCAGTGGAAAAGCAGAATACAGAACTTCATTAAAAAATGATGCTCCTTAAGTAAAAAGAAAAAAATATAAATATATCTAAAGTCCTGGTTACTAGAAATATAAACAGAGTCAAATCATCCCAATGCATATTTTTAGGCAAATTGCTCTGAAGCCTGACTGATAATTTTCCCATATGGGGCCTTAAATTCTTCAGGCTGAAACGAGGCTAGAGTATCCTTTTACATATACCTTCAGAGATCTTTGTAATGCATTATATAGATTGTGACACTCATTGGCTTTTCCTCCTTTCTTTTTACTGAATGCCAAGTTTCTGTACATGTTCTGGCTTCCATTTAGTGAGATAAAATGATACAAGAAATACGAAAACATTAGCTCAATCAGCGCTCACCTCCTTCCTCCCTCTGCCACTACAGCTCAAATCCTTGTTTTGGAAAGAACATGAACCAAGATGAGTAGAATTCGGACATTTGAGGAGTGAAAGAAGATGGACATTCTTGGCAGAGGGCACAGCATACACTAGGCCTACGGAGCTGGGCACATCAGGCTGTGCATGACAAACAGTGAGTATTCTCTTTCTGTGAGGGAAGGATCTACAGGTGGTAGTAGTGGAGAAAGGGGGTTTAAGGCCTGATCACAGAGGCTCCTGGTAACATGAGGATGATTCCAAACATCAAAGTTACCACTCAAGAGAATAAAGATTTGCCACCAAGTATATTCAAGAGAATATACTGTGGGTTTTGAGAGCAATTAGAAAGAAGAAGCCAAAACTTCTTTTGAGCAATGTCAGTACCATGTGAAACCAATTGGCCTGGGAGATAGAAGACCTGGGGTCACCTGCTTGTCCTGCTGATAATCAGCTGTATGACCTGGGGCAAACTATATGCCTCCTTTAGGGCTTCTGTTCTCATATGTATAAAATTACAGGGATAGAATATATGAATTCGTGCATTCATTCACTCAGCTAAGTACTGGCCTGTTGTGTCAAGCACCACGCTGGACACGGAGGACACTGTGATAAAGATGGTCCTTACTAGCATGGAGCTCACAGTCTAGTTAGGGAGGCAGACAATGTTTAGTGTAATGAGTGGTTTAGGGATATATCTACTCATATAAGTATATTTAACCTTCCAAGGTAACAGCCTTGAAGGGGGCAGCAACCAATTCAATGTATAAGCTCTAGTATGTTTGTATAAAAATCAATCATGCGGTGGCAACATTCCAAATACTAAAAGGAAATTAAGATCTGGAAATTATTACAGTGAGAATCTGTGTAGTCTCATTCTGTGGATATGTTTAAAAATATGAGATGGAGGCTGCACAAGACAGGGGGCTGAACAAGAGGAACTCCAGTTGTCTGATCCTCTTATGCTAATGATCCTGAGATTGAAAGAGAGGAAAGAGGGCTGGTGCAGAGAGCAAAAAACATACCAGGAACCCTAGACAGCCTAGCAGGCTGCAGCTTCCAGGAAGCAGGCTTTGACCTTGTCCCATACCATTCTTCTGCTTCTAAAGACAGTGTAAACAAATGGGAGCTTTCTCTGATTATATGACTTTAGAGAGACACTAATGCTTAAGCAGTTAGTTGGTTGCTTGAAATTCCTACATGTGTTACCAAGATGACTTAAAAGCCAACAGGTGACACATGGAATACTGTGGTTCTAAGAAAATGTAACAGTGGAATTTAGTTTTATTAAACAGCTAACATTTGTAATTAGGACTTCTGGTGATCTTTACATTACCAGTTTAACATAGTAATAATTTTTTAAATAGATATGTTTTTATTTTTTAAAGGAAATATCTATAAATATATAAATATAGATATATATACATATTGAATTGGTTGCTGCCCCCTTCAAGGCTGTTACCTTGGAAGGTTAAATATACTTATTTGAGTAGATATATCCCTAAACCACTCATTACACTAACCACATATGTAACTAAATTATTATGTAAAATTATACTAATATTTATATTTATATATTTTTATGGTGTGAAAATATAGGGATTCCAGAAAGGCAGTTACATTAATCTTAGTGGTCAGAACTCAGTTACTATGGTAAAGGTTTGGATTTATTTTTTCATTAGCATTTTATCGATTGGACCAGTTAGTCTGAGCAAGCCTGAAATTCCCAGGATTTCCAAAACTGACATCTATGCCTTTCTTAAGCTGCTGGTGACACATATGATGTAAATTTACCAATTACAAGACAGAGATGGATGCGCATCGGCAGCAGCGAAGACTTGGGTTTGAATCTGAAGTGCTCTGGGACTAAAGATAAAATAATGTTTGATCTCTGAATCACTCTTTAAAATCCCTTCTTTCTTTTTGCTCTACTTTTTTTTTTTCCAAATCACAAAATAGAGCAAATTAGATGTAAGCTTAACATATTTCATGTAAGTGCCTTTTTTCCTTCATACTTTTCCATGCTGTTTTTAATATTTTCCTACTGGGGAAACATTAGAGTATAGGAACTAATGGCATACACTTTAGAGTCAGGGGAAAAAAGGGGGGGTAAAATCCTGAGTCTATCAGTTATTACAAGTTTTTGAACCTCAGTTTTCCTTGCCTGCTAAATACAAATAGTAGGATCCAACTTATAGGATTATTACAATATTAAATGAGAAAATACAAAAAATATTATTATAGCAATGGACTCATAGTAAATACCCAATAAATTTTATCTTTGGGTTTGTGTTTGTGTGTATTTGTGTGTGTATATCTTTGCTCATTTCAGACATTTGCACAGCCTACTGAATATATTTTCTAAATTGAGAAAAATCAATAAGAGAAATGATATTTGCATTAGGAGTCTTTCCCTCCCCTCTGAAACTGTTCAGCACAACATGTCCAGGTCAAAATAATTTAAGAATATTTTTAATAGAAAGAGCTTAGCCTTTTCATGGGATGACTAATTTCTTTAAACATTTTCAAAACTTTAACAAAAAATATGGTAAAATAGGGTGCCTGGGTGGCTCAGTCAGTTAAGTGTCTGACTCTTGATTTCAGCTCAGGTTATGATCTCAGGGTCATGAAATCGAGCCCCATGTCAGGCTCTGTCCTGGGGGTAGAGTCTGCTTAAGATTCTCTCTCTCTCCCTTTGCCCCTCCTCCACTCTCTCTCTCAAAAAAATACGATAAAACATACAAATAATTCAGTAAATGTGTGTCATCTTGTTTTAAGCTTTTATTGGTCTTGCTTTCCATGTTGCATTAGAAGTCCTACACTTTCTGATTTACCCATTAAATATGATTTAAAGATGGAAAACAGAATTAGGAAAAAAAATCCACAAACTATAGCATTCTAATGAACAAAATAAAAATGAACATGTAGCTCAAGAATCAAGGAAGAAATTCAAGAGGATAGCATCGAGGCATTTGTAAGATTTACTCTTTTTCAATGCCTTTAATATGTGAACAAGTGGCCTGGCAGATGTGGCCTCAGAGACTTCAACAATAAGCTCAGCATACAAGGCACATAGACCAGGCTTTAAAACCAGCTCTACAACTTGCTTGCTCTAAAATCTTCAGCAAGTAAAACATTTTGTCAAGTAAAATAATCTTTCTGAAGCATGGTTACTTTAGCCGTAAAATAGAGATAATTTCACCCATGGGTTATAGTCAGAAAATTAAATGGTTTCATATACATAAAGCACCTGGGATAGTGACTATACATGGCAGGTGCTCAGTAAGTTGTGGTTATATCTAATGTTGTTATTTAGTTATTATAAGTTAAGATATATGTTTTTATTTATATGTTAACATATCGCATAATAATGGCTAGATATTTTTTCACCAAATTTGGAGGCATGTTTGGGATGGTATGCCTTAATATAAACTACGTGTTACATAAAGATTCACTTTGGAAATTCTGAGGAATAACTTCAAAGACTGTGGCAACCATTCCCCTGAGCAGCTGAAACTGAGACACAGAAAACCCACGTGGTTGCTGATTGGGAGAGACCACGGACAGGGAAAACAGTACTTTCAAAATTTGAGCCCCAAACTGAAAGTCACAAGGACAGATATTCCAACTTGAATGAGTGGTATGTCTATGGGTTAACTTCTGGAATATGACCCATGTGCAGAAGAGTCCTGAAAAATACATTTTACTAACTTTTCACGTTAAAATAATTTTAGACTTACAGAAAAGTTACAAAGGAGTACAGAGTTCTCATTTGCCCTTTACCTGGCTTCCACTGATACTATTTTATACAATCACAGTATAATTATCAGAACCAGAAAATGAACACTGATATAGTATTATTGAGTCATCTATAGGCTTTATTTGAATTTCACTAGTTTTCCCACTGTTTTATTTCTGCTCCAGGATTTAATTCAGGATCTGATTGCATGCAGACGTCATTAGCCTCTAATTAGTGTTAATTCTTCAGTCCTTCTTTGTCTTTCATAACCTTGACACTTTTGAAGAGTTTTGTCAGTTTGTTTTATAGACTCTTCCTCAATTTGGATTTGTTCTGATCTTTCCTCATAATTACATTAGTCTTATGCATTTACAAGAACAGAAGTGATGTTTTGGTCTTTTAGGGCAACATATCAGGGGGTGTACGATTTCTTCATGTTTTATTACTGATGGCATTATAACCCTGATCATTTGGATAAGGTCATGTCTGCTACATTTTCTACTATAAACTTACTATTTCCCCCTTTGTAATTAATAAATGTCTTGTGGGAAGATACTTTTGAGACTTTGCGAATGTGCTATTTTACATTATATTTTCTCCCATTAATTTTAGACTCCATCAGTTGTTCTTGCCTGCAGTAATGACCACTGTGGTATTTGTCTAAGATGACTTTTGTATCTTCCTTATTCTTTACATATCCATTAACTAGAATTCTACTGTAAGGAAGAGGCGGCCTTTCTCTGCCACTTATTAACTTATTCAATTTTTTACGTATGTTAGTATGGACTCATGGGCATTTAATTTATTCTTTGAGTCATAATCCAGTGGTATATGTATTTATTCTGTTGTTCGTTGTTCCAGGTTTGGCAGATGGTTGTTCCTTCAAGTGGGCTTCTATTTCTTTCCAACATGTCTTCACAACTTTTTGAACACTTAACTTTTGAACACTGAAACCATAAACTGTCCCAAGCTCATCTTGCCTTTTCCTTTCCTGGCCTTGGAGTCAACCATTTCTCTGGAAAGCTCTGGTTCCTTTAATTGTAGACTGTTGTTAGGAGACCCAGAGATGCGAACTAAGAGTGTTCATTGCTACTGAGGTTATCCTGCTTCCAGGCCCTCTCAGGGGACACAGTGAAAAAACATACATACGTACGCTAACCCACACACACACACATCTGCATTTCTATATATATCTACATATATGTGAATAAGCGCTTGCTGATGCTTCTCATTCCAATCCAGTACCATAGAACTCATTCTACTCTTCTCACTATCCCCCTTGATGTATCTTTTTTTCTCTGATAGTGAGAAACCCAATTCTCATGATCCATAAGGTATTTAACCTGTTTAACACTAGGATAGACCTAGTATCAGCATTGCAAACCCACGCCCCCCACCACCATTTCCAAAGAAGCAAATGCACTAACTATACTGTAATGTTTGCATATGGTTCTGTTTGCTTTAGCCTTATAGCACACGGTCAAAATATTATTTTGTCAAGTTACTTAGGCTGTTCTTTTCTTTCCTATCCCCTCTGTGCAGGTATGTTATTCACTTGGAATACATTTAGGTTCATTTTTTATGGTTTGTCTTCCATTTTGGGTTCCCCATATCTTGATTTTCTTTGTTCATTTATTGGGTATGTGAAACACTACAATGTTTCTAGCAGTATATAAAAAGGTACTCAAAGAAGTGTCACTCCCCCCTCATCCCTCATTCCTATACCCCCTCTCCTATGCCTCCATTTTCATATTCCATTTCCATCCCACTCCCTGTAGGTAAATAATCTCATTAGTTTTTGTTTTATGTTTCTTGCAATCCGAAAAATTGAGTAGGTATCTGTATATTTTTTAAAATTTCCCTATTTCTTATATGAAAGATAGCATACTCTAGATAGTATTTTGCACTTATGTTTCTCACTTAATAACATATCCTGGAAATAATTTCATATCAGTTTATAGAGATCTTTCTCATCTTTTTTTTTCACAGATGCATTGTACTCTATTTGTGGATGTACTATAATTTATTTTTATTACTTTCCTATGTATTCTCATTTAAGTTGTTCCCAATATTATGTGATTAAAAACAATGCTGAAATGAATGCCCATGTATTGTCATATTACTGGAAGTATATTTTAGGGTATATTCCTACGAATGGGATTGCTGGGTCAAAAGAGTGCAAGTGTAGTTTTGTTAGATATTTATTGCCAAATTCCCCTCCAAGGGGGCTGTACCAGTTTGCATTTTCATGAGCAATGTGTTGTCATACTTTCTAATTCTCACCACATGATAGGTGAGAATACTTGTAATCTTAGAAATACTTGTAAAGCAGAGGAAAAAGGAAGTTGAGGTAAAGCTCAGATGGACAGAAAAGAGGTGTACAAAAAGCTAAAATGGGACTCTGGAGTGTCCTGACAAGACTTTCAGTCACCTAAGGAGACTAGGAAACAAGGATGATTTTGAAGTGTTGGGGAAAGTGAAAAACATTAATGCAAAGACTAAAGTGACCCCTGGAGATATAAAGGGAAATAGAACATAATCTGTAATGCAGTAAGCGTAAGACAGGTTTAAAAAGATTGACTTGTTTTAACATGTAAGAGAAAAGGCTAGTAACAAATATAAAAATAGAGAGACTCAAAGTGTTTGAAAAATCTCAGTCTTGAAGAACAGCTGTGATCTAAAAACCCACAACAAAGGATATAGAGGCCACGTAGCCAAGCAAGAATCAGAGCAGACTGTAAAAGGATGGTCAAGCAGCAGAAGCAGGGTCTGGTGACTTACTCCTAGGCCACCAAGAAAAGGAGTAGGGACTCTGATCCTGCTTAAAGCACCCAGAACGAAGAGAAGCCTAGGAAACATTCATTTTTAAGAAAAGAAAAAAGGATGGTCTTAGAAATGGTTAAACAATGGTCTTGTGAATGACCAAATCATCAAAGTAAGATTTTTATATATGAAAAAAAAAAACTCAAAGACCCAAAGAAACCTGTTAAATGTAGGGGAAAAGACCACATATTGCAAAATGACTAACATGACTTTAGACAAATAGCCCTTTAGAAGGGGCTGAAACAATAGCCCTAGTCAGCAATGAAGAAACAGGTGATTGAACCTCAGTAAAGTTTTTGATCCTATTTCAAAAACCAAATTTTAGGCCAGAGATTAGGGAGGTTTTTTTTTTTCATTTTTTAAAACAAGAAACATATAGAATTAATTTATAGTAAGGCGTCTATAACAAGTACATGAGAAAATGCAGTTAAAAATTTGCAGTGAGCTTAAGAGGTGGACTCTGGGAAGTTAGCACCAATAAGGACAAATGAATAAGAGAAAGGAGTAAAATAATTAAGCACATGTACTGAGTTTCTGTTATGTTCTAGGTACCACTTAGCCCCTGGAGATATAGTGATAAATAAGGGGGAAACCCCTGCCCTTAGCTTGTCTGGGTAAAATAGAGACACTGTAATAAAAATGTTATAGTAATAAATAAAAAACAAAGGAGTGGACTGAGGATGGAAACAGGTTTCACAGAGGAGGTGACCCTTGAAATGACATTCTCTTATTGGAAGGGGAGGTGTGGGTGTTGGTGTGTGTTGGAGGATAGTTCAAGCAGAAGGACTAGTACATGCTCAGGGCAGGGTTGTGGTGTATCTATAACAACAAAGTGTATTTTGAAAATCACTTTAGCATCCAGCAATGTGAAGTATTTCATATCTCCCTAAAATCTCATATTTGTAGATAACACAAATGGGCATAGGGCATGAGAATGGAGCTTAGAATAATGGGATTAAACTTCAAAAATGACCTTGAAACATCAGAGAAACTAACTGAAATGAACTGCTCCCTCTTCTTGTGCAAGAAAAACAGTAGGTATAAATGCAAGATGCAGAATGGCAGAAAGGATCAGGAAGGGACAGAGAGGTCCTATTGAACTGCGCAGGGAAAGTAACCACCAAGGCAAGGCAGCTGGTTTTAAAAGAGATGTTAGCACTAAGGCACAATGAAACTAAAGCCAGAGAGAGCCACCTGGGCTCTAGAACGATGGGCACTAAGGAAGTCTGTTCAGGTGAACTTCAGTTTCCTCATCTTTTGAACAAAGGGACAGAACCATCTCTAGAATCTCTTTCTATTCCACAATTCTCAAGCCAATGACCTTTGGGAAGGTTGAAGGACATTCTCAGAGCCACGAGGTGACCCAAGCTGGAAGACATAGGCTTTACAAGGCACGGATAGAGGACTGGGAGCAGTGTGTTGAACCTGACCTGGGATGTGATCTCAAAACTGCCTTCTACCATGTGATGGATTATTATAAGGAACACGATCAGCTGTTCTCTATTTCTGGAGGGATGAGAACAAAAAAAAAAGAGAGAGAGAGAACAAAAGAAAATGGGATCAAATTGCAGTGAAGACTGCTAAATAACAGAACGAATTAGTCCCAGAAGTTATGGGCATGCCTTTTGGGAAAGTCTTTAGAAACTGTCTGTCCAAGATGATTCTGGACAGGGTCAACAGCTGTGGCTGCAAGCCACTGGATGAGCCAGATGTCATTTCAGTGCCCTTCCTATCTCTGTGTTTCTGCAATTGTATAATATTATGCATAAATAGAGTAATACTGAATTACCCCATTTATACATTTTATGTATCTATTAATATGGACAACAGTTTCCTTTCCATTTTACCAGTAAAGTTTTGAATACAAATGTGACTCAGCCTCTCTCCATTACAGCTCTACATTCAGAGCTAATTGCCTTGCAGAAGACTTAAGGAGTCATTTTTCATTATGACGGTGAACAAGGAGAAAGCAGATGGCACAGTCATGTTATTGATTTGATGATCCTTGCCTGGTTTGTTGAATAAATGGAACTGAATGTATGGTCACTGCATCCAGACTTTTAGGGCCTTCAATGTTCTGTTCAAATTACGTCAGCAGGTTCATGGGGCAAGAATTCATTTATTCCTCCAAGGCTTCTAAATGATAACTCCAGGCGTCAAGTAGAACTCCTCAAACTACTTCTTTGGAGTCATGCTCTTAAAGAAGAGGATGAGCTCTTTCTTAAGTTTTGCCAATGCTTTATCTGCATGACCACCCTGAACTTGCTGCCCATCAGTTATGGATGTAGACCCAACTTACATGGGCTATGCTCATTGGCAAGTAATACTGTGGATAAAAGGAGGCAACTTATTCACTTTGCAGAGGACCATTAACTCTTTCCCTACAAGTCCTTGAAGAAAGATGATTCTGACCTTAAGTGGTTAATGTTGTTATAATCAATGTTTACCTTTTTTAGAGTTACAACACTACTACCATTGGTTCTGGCTCCTCCACTGGGCTATTCATTAAGAATGAAGGGGAAGTCACACTCAAAGATGCCTTTGGTAGGTCTTGTGGCACCATTTTATAGTAACTGATAGGAGATTAAATCAGCTATCAGTATAACATGGAATTTTTAATCAAAACTTGAATATACTCCTTCCAAATGAATTTGCTAAGGAACGACTGGCCCTTTGGAGTGGTCACCAGAAAAATGTTTATGTGCAAAGAAGAAATTCCCAGGGCCCTTGACCCACATTTTCTTAGCAGTTTATCAGTTTGCTGGTAAGGAGACATATTTTCTCAAGCCATTTAATTTTCCTTTTTGGATCTAGGGAATTCATATCTGTCTGCCATTTCTGGGCCCTGGTAAAAGGTACGCAGTCCTGCCTTCTGGCAAAAGGGGATTATTATTGTGATCTTTTCTTATCAGACTTTACAACATGGCATAGTAAACATGAGGTCGGGTTAAATTCCCTCCTTCCACGAGAGATCCAGAGACCTTGGTTCTAGTTCCCACTGAGCTACAAGCTTCACAAATCTCTCCCTATCTCTGGGTCACCAGGCTTCTTTTTTTCTCTTTTTCTTTTTCTTTCTTTCTTTCTTTCTTTCTTTCTTTCTTTCTTTCTTTCTTTCTTTCTTTCTTTCTTTCTTTCCTTTCTTTCTTTCTTTCTTTTTCTTTCTTTCTTCCTTCCTTCCTTCCTTCCTTCCTTCCTTCTTTCCTTCCTTCCTTCCTTCCTTCCTTTCTTTCTTTTTCAATAGGCAGGATAGAAGTAGATGGTTTCTAAGTCCATTTCTAAAGCTCCAAAACTTCTAAAATTCTCTGACATTCAGGATTACCCATCTATCTTTGTTAAAGGCAGGTGGCCTTCTGCTAAATTCCCCTAGATGTATGTAAAGCAGGACTATTTAATTCATGGCCAATTAAAAGTGAAACATCTTACTAATTGGAAGTTTTATATAGAGACCATGGTGTCAGCCAGCATAGGAAATACTAGCAGGCTGACTTAGGCTTTAAATTTTATTCATACCTGCAAAATTCGTATTTTGTTGTTTTGTTGCTTTGAAGGCAGCTTACTTACTCCAGACAAATTTTGATTTTCCCCTTTGGCTTTGTAAGTTGATTTGTTGATTTGCTTACTTTTTCCTATTTTTCTCTTTGACCACAGTGATTATTTACCAATCAATTCTAGAAATACCTGAACAGAGTGGTAGGTGGGGAGAAAAGAAAAGAAAATGTGTTGGCCATGCTTTCGGTGCTGGGGGTCTCATTTTTCACTTGATCTTAGCCAAAAGGCCGAGAAGCGATGGGGGTCTCATTTTTCATGTCCATAAATTCTGACTTTCCATGTGAGTTTGTTTCTAATTGCTCTATCTTGAGAGTATTTGAGTTAACTTCCAGGCTGTTTCACTCACTTCTACAGCATGTTTAATTAGCCATGTTCACTATTCTTCGTGTTTCTTGTCCTTATTTTCTTCTTTGTTCCTTTTGCACATTAATCAATTTCTCTCAATTAATGGCACAAGATAAAAATTAAAATCTCAAATGGGAGGACCATGGCCATGTCACTTCACAGAGACACTGGGCAGGGAAAGAAAAAGCTTGCACTATCCCTCAAAGCATATAGCTAATGGCCTTTGACCATAACCAACCCCACTCTCTGCTATCGTCATGGGGGGGAAAAAAGGATTTGGATAGAGCATTATAGTGTGAGATTTTCTGGTTTTAAATTCTGGCTCAATAACTTATTTACTCTGTGATTACAGGAAAGTGACTTAACCTCCAGGAGTTTATTTTTCTCATCTGTGAAAGAAAGGTCATATTATATATATATTTATTATATTATATGATAATTCAAAGAATGGTAATGAACATAGAGCAGAGTCACAACAAATGATATGTGTTAATAATAAATACAACAGCAATTGATACTTTTTATTTGCCAAATGTATTTTGTGAAGTTATCTGTCCTGACTATAACTAATATGTTGTATCTTATATATCTTAATTAATATGTAATATCTTATTCCATAAGATTCAAAATTATTTTTCTTGTCATAAAGGGTGGAACCTAGTTGTGCTCTTTGAAACTGAAATAACATGGTTTTGTAAAAATTATTATCCAAAAAAGGAATCAGTGTTCAAATCATAAAAATAAAATAAGTTTATGATAGGTTTAGTACATGCTACATTGGAAATATAAAGTGCCTTATTGTTTGTGTCATATTCCCCTAATATTCTGATTTTCCTTGAACCTTAAATCTAAGCAACCTAAGTTTTAATATTTTTCATCAAAGGTACAATGTTGAGCTTGATTTTAGTCCCCAAGATAGGTAACGTGAATCCTACACGAATCATAAATACACAAAATCCAGTCTATCAGAGATTATGGGCCTGAAGTAAAATTATAACTAGTAAATCGTGCATTTGTATATATGTACACGTTCTTTCTACATATTTTTTGGTGAGGAAGTTCCATCATTTAAGGATAATTAATTTTATTCATCAATTAAATATTTATCAAGCAACTACTAAGTACCAAAACCTTGTTAGCAGCTGGGGATTCAAAGACAAAATAAGACCCAGCCACTGCCCTCCAAGAGCTTACTACCTGGGAAGAAAGTTAAGGAAAGTACACAGTGACTCTGATACATTTTAGGAGGCGGTAAAGAATTGAACCAGTAAATCCTATGGGACTTCAAGTTTATATGGAGGAAACTGAAGGCTTCATGGAAAAGGAACTGGCTTTTGAACTGGGCTTTGGAAACAGGCAGCTAAGAGGGAGAGCACATCTCAAGCATGAGGAACAACAGTGTATATGCCAAACAACACACATACACTCATGGAATCATAGGAAGAAACATACATGTGGAATTACAGGCCTGGCAGCCATCATAAAAATATACCGTGTGGTCACCTTCCTTATTTTATAGATGAGAGAACTGAGGGTCCAAAAGGTTAAAATAACTGCCCAAGGGTGGGCTCGTTTGTGGTGCTCTGCAGGTGGGCGTTGGCAAGGATTCTGTGGGTGGACGCCAAACCCGAAAGAATGCTGAAGAGAGGTTGAGGAGGACCTCACACTCCAGACTAAATGTCTGGACTCACTTCAATAAGCAATAAAATGCCAGCAAAGGCTTATGAGGAAGAGAATGATATGATTAGAATTGTGCTCTCTTTTGGCAGAAGTCCAGTGACAGTGGCCAGTGCCCAGATGAAAACTGGAGACAGGAAGAACGGCAAAAACAAGATGTCTGCTCTATCTGCCAAAGGGGTAAAATCTACAGAGCTCTGTGATTATTTGCATGTAAAATGGGAGAAAGAGAGAAGACAAGCAACTCCAGGATTTCAAACTTGAGCCACTCTGAAATGAACTGTACAAAAACAGTAGGGAAGTAGGCGGTGGTAACAGGGAGAGAGTCAAGGAAGAGTGACATTATGCTTAAAGAGCAGCAAATCCAGGTTGTGATGCTGGTGCTTAATAGGTGAGCAGGGTTGGCTGGAGATCCAGAGTTAGGAGTCAGCTCCCCTGTGAGTGGAGAGGGCACGACCCTCGAGGGACTGGGTGGAGAAGGATGAGAGGTTGGCTAAAGGATTCCAGGCAGATGAGGCAGACCAAGAACAGAGGGGAGGTGCTCTACGTCCATCATCTCTAAGTAGGTGCCTGAGGTAGATCAAGGCACACCAGAGGGGAGAGTTTCCAGAAGCTGGAGAGGCGAGGTGGGGACTATTCAACTGTCAAGCAGGACGGAGACATGGTGGCAAGTGAGAACGGAGGAAAGGGCATTTGAATGACTGTCATTTTGTTACTCCCTTAGAATGATATTAAGCTTAGTAACTGTATAACTCTCTTTTTAAGCACTGTCTACTCTATGTCCATAGCACCTAACACAATTTGTCATTATGGGTTTATTTGTGTGACTATTTATTTTGTGTTTATCTCCACGTAGGCTGTAACCCCTATAGGGACAGGAACTTGCTGTTTTTTTCACTACCGTACATACAGTGCCTGGCATGTAGCAGACGCGTTTAAATATTTCTCAAATTAATAAAGGTAGTACAAGAAGATTCACAATAACTATATAACGATATTTTGGATAGAGGATAAAATTATTTCCTACTATTGATCTGTGGGCCTTTTTAATAGTAGGTTTGTTTTTGACAGAGTCATATTTATTAACAATAATCTCAGGTATTTGTTCTTTGTTGTTACCTGGGTTCTCTGCCTAATTTTATAGTTTATTTTGCCATGAAATGCCCCTTCCTTGTTTCTTCTTTATGAAGATACATATGGTGCATGTAAATAATATTTGGATTTGAGGTTAAAAGTAACTACCATGCCAGATTTTTGATAACGAAGCCTTGATATGGTTCAGTAGTTTAATTTCTTTTTCCAGCCACCTCTAACAGAGAGAGTGCTAAGATTAGATCAACAGGTGTTTTTCAACAAGTGTGAAGATACAGTGGCAAAGTTATGGAAGGAAAATAGAGTCCTAAGGGACAGGAAAACTCAGAAGCTTCTGGAAAATGTGAATTAGCTTTAAAAACTGGCTTCAGAAGAAAAGAGTCCCACACTGAGAACCTGCAGACCCAATCTATCTCTGGGACTGCAAAGACCTACTTTTCACTGGTGCTGTGGGATAGTAATAGCTACTTTCCAGAATCATTAAGAAGGTTAAACCAATGACTGTATGGAAAGCACCCGATACAATGCTCAGAATTACTAGTTCCCTTTCTCCCACCTTTTTCATTTAATTAAACCAAGGTCTCTTTTGTGTCATCATTATCCATGACACTGTGAGTAGACTATCATTTTAGACATTATACAATATTATAGATTTTTCAAAATAATCTGGTCATCCTGCCAAAACTTCCAAGCCTAAAGAAAAAAAGATTCAAAACCTTAGACTTTCTACAGTATTCTTTTTGGTAATGTTAGACTCAATCAAATGTGCGGCAAGATCAGGGCAAAATTCTACTTTTAGTTGAAGCACATAGCTCCTTTTTTGGCTGTGGACATCTGGGTCCCTGGGATTTTTAATCCAGTGAGAAGACTTAATTTGCTTCTTATTAGTGAGAATCCATAAACTACGAAATCCATAATCTTCCATCACAAAGTTACAGCAATCATTATCATTTTCAATTTAGGCTTTTGAAGAGCTCTATTTACTTTGTCCACATTTCATCTTAATGTGACTCTGAAACGCTTGAGGACCTTGCCATCCAAGGTGATTGGAGACATGCCTGGTTGTTTAGTGTCATGCAGCAATTACTTGATGGGCCCTGTTTTCATGGGAATGTCAGTCTTTCAACCATTTTGAGGTCAGTAGAGAAAGTGGTGTAGAGTGTACAAATGTCAACAGCAGAAATCCCACATTAACCCGAACAGTCTGGCATGGTTGGCAGGAGTTTCTCACAAAGGATAGAGTAATGAAGCAACAGGCTTACGGGGTGGGGGAGCTGGGAACCTAATTAGTCCAGCTTCAGGAATGCCAAAAAACCTATTTAATATCTTTTGCTTTTACTCCTCTAAGCCACCAAGAGGAAGAATTTCTCACAAACACCTAAATGCATTACATTAAAAAAAAAAAAAGATTAGTGCATGGGGTAATCTGATGGATGAATCTGCAGTTTTTCTTTTGACCTCTGTTAAGATGAAAGCCATGGAAAGGACTTCACACATTTTAGACCCTTATTACTTGCTAAGAATTCCTAAAACACTTTCTGGTGGAAAGAAAATAAACTCCAAAGACAATGTCATATTTTAAATTAAAAAAATTACTAGCTGCTGCTCAAAAGAGATGGCTAAAAAACTAGCACTTGTGTATCTGTGAATCATTTATTTGTCAGTGCTGACATTCAGTTTCAGAGAGACCACCATGCTCCTCAGATGCTTCCACCTTCTCTTTATCCCCAGACTTATCCTTGTCTTCAGGGCTTTTATTCATGGTAATGAAGAGTGCCTTAGGAAAAGCATCACTGAACATTTGGAAAGCTACATTTCAAAAAAGGGCCTTGTAAAAAATGTTGGGACTGGGCTAAGGACTGCAAGAGAACTTTTAATCTAATAAATAAGACTTATTAGTCATTGAATAGATATGCTAATATCTGGAGCATAAGTCGCTCAAGGGCCAGGAGAAGGCTCCCAGCACCATGTTCATCCCATAGTAGGGATGAGGTCAGGAGTCGATCCATGAAGCTCCTTCTCTATCACCATCATCATGAAAAGTGTTTTTGAACTGCTTTCTGTGTGTAGGGCACTGGGATAAGCACAGGCACATATATGGACTTCTTGCAAAGATATGAGATAAACCAAACTCTAGAAATGAGATAACCAATGTCAAAATTTCCTTTCCAAGAGCCAATATGGTTCTCGAATGATCACTGGAATGCATTTCTTCTCAAGCAGTGGATGGTACTATGTTAAGTTTTAATTGGCTGTATACATACCAAGTATCCTGATGAAGAGTAAAAAAATAAGTTGTTTAATTTGTACGTTGGTGTCAGTATTTGCCTTATTCAGGGAAAACTGAGACGTGAACATTAGAAAATTTCTCTCTACAAACAGTACCTGTTTTTTTAAATTTATTTTTTGTTTGGTTGCAGTGAAGTCAGGAGGTTTTTGTTTGTTGTTTTTTTTTTTTATTTCCCAACATCTTACTATAAAAATTTCAAACATGCAGCAAAGTGGAAAGAATTTTAACAACGGTATTCCCACCACCTAGATTCTACCATTAACATTACTTTACTTGCTTTATAATATATCTGTCCATCCACCCCATCCTACTATCCATACATCAATACGATATTTTTGATGCATTTCAAAGTAGACTGCAGACAGCACATAATATTGTATTTTGAAGTAGACTCAAAGACTATTCTTAATCCTAGAAAAATACCTAGAAAACATTTATTAGTTTTTTTTTAAAAAAACAAAGAACAAGCTCATCCTGAATTATGCACACACATATTCAACATAGTTCAATCTACAGGCTCTGAAAAAGTATGGTAAGTTAACTCAAGGTTTTGTCTACCTTTATCAACTCTATAGACATTTTCAGGACTCCCCCAAATGTTGGGCTTTGCGAAGACATGGGCTATGGATTATAGACAAATAAGCTCTCTGCTACAGATCATCAGGAAAAATTACCTGGCATGTTAGCTATCAGTATTTTTTTTTCTCTATACTCTAGTAGTTTCCTAATTATTCCTTGAGTGTAGAAACAGAGATTTCTATGCCTCAATTCCCTCATTTACAAAGTGAGTTTTATAATACTGATTGCACAGGCTTGTCATGAGAATCAAATGTGAAAAATAAGAAAACACTTTGTAAAGAGTAAAGCACTATGCACATCTAAGATAGCATTATCGTTAGTCATCATAATGCATCTGCAATCGAACACAGCTGAGGTAATTGTCCACACTGCTACTTGGTTCTTTCAAATCAGTCAAAAAGATTTCAGAGGTTAAAGGGACAGAGTATTGGCAGTTGCCTTCACTCTGCCCATCTGTACGTCATCTTGTCAAGGATCTAGAAGAACCTTGGTGTATATCATACAGACTTGTTTTCATTAGTGAAGTGTTTGTTTTGGAAATCATCCCAGCCCTAAAACAATACTTCCATTAGCTGGGCACAGTACCTATAATTATCCATCTTATCTGACCTGTGCCAAACTATTCTACCTGCTGCATCCCATTTATATTTACCTTGGTGGTTCTGAAAGAAGAGCAAGGCATTCATTCACTCAACATATGAGAAAGTAGAGAATGTTTATTTCTTTGAATAAACATCTACAAATAAACTTTGTGTAGAAATTCCCGCAACAAGATATCATCAGGTACCATAAATGACAAATCATTTTTAGTGATGGAAACCCTCTGTCTCCATATGGGAAAAACTCTGTTACATGAATATCTAAAATTTATAGGGTATAAAGTAATGTAGCTTCCATTTTTGTGTCAGGATGGATACAAATCAAGAAAGTGAGGAGCAAGGTCAAAGCTAGCTAGGGAACCAAGAAAAGATAAAATAATCAGGGAGGTGAGTTCAGTATCAACTACTGTTAATGAGAACTTGCCTGATCTCTGGCACATTTTGCTTAAGGGGAATTGAAAAGAAAGACAGATTTGAAATTACCCTTACCCTCAAAAAGCATCCATTTCAGAAGAGTTGGATAGAGCAAATAATCGGAGATGGAAAAATTACACATTGTAAGTAAATGGAATGGAATATGTAAAAAGAGAGAAATAAGCATGGTTTGTGATTTAATTACAAGTTATACTCAACATTGTGTGTGTGTACAATGTGGACAACATCACAGCAATGAGAAGACCTCTAATAGGACACATACAGTTACCCCCAAATTCAAAATATGATTTTCATGTACGAAAAGGAGAATCAGAGGCAAAGGTTGGTTGTGCCATCTGAGGGGGAGGATTCCCTGGCCCATGAGCTCCAGCTGTCTGGTCTGATAACAAGAGCAAATATTAAATATACTGAGATGGTGGCATCAAGCTATCATCCTCTGACATACCACACATTCCAAACATGCAAATAAACTCCTTAATTTGGTTCCATAATTACGAAGCAAACTTCTAATCACATTTATAATTTTGGCATCCTATATGACACACATACTGGGAAAAAATAAGCAGCCCGAAAGGGTCAAGAACTTGCCATGCTAGTGAGATTTCTCACTGTAGTTACAACAAATTGGGGTGTGTTTGAATATACATACACACGTATATTACACAAACATACATACATATTTAACATGTAGTTTTAAGAGAAACACTGGCAAATCTGAATTTATATCAATGCAGATTTCTAGATATTTTGGTAAAAGTTTGCATTCTAATAAATTCTACCATGCTTTACATTAGAACCATGTAAATATCCTCACTGTGCTGCTTGGTAGTATTGTTTATTTCTTCTGTTTAGTCTATATGTTTTGCTTAACTGCTGATGGCTCCACATTCATCTTACCTGACTGTCCAGGAGGAGGGGCACCTGATGATCCTCGTGGTAGACAAAGGAAAACAGTCAGAACAGCAGCTCTGTTCCCGGCACATGGTTCAATGGCTATGGGTTTGGGTGCTCCCTGAAAAACAAAACCCAATTTTAAATTCACATAATTGACAGGACATTGCTATTTTACTTTTCTCCTACCCATGCTTTAGTCAGCTAAACTGTACACTCCTAGGTGTATGGGGACACACAATGTCTCATTTTTTAATAGTTCAATTGAATATTTTCTCATAGTAATATAGTGTTTTTGTAGTGGTGGTCATTAACATTTAGAAGACATTTTTTTTCCTTGGGGAGTTAAAAATTGGTACATATTTTTGAAAAGTACTCTGTTCTATTTTTAGCTTGTTTTATTTCTTTAATAGACTTTATTTTTTAAAATTTTTAGACTTTATTTTTTTAATAATTGTTATAGGATTATTTTTTTAATTCACATATAATGTATTATTGGTTTCAGAGGTACAGGTCTGTGATTCATCAGTCTTATATAATACCCAGTGCTCATTACATCACATGCATGTGATGTAGACTTTATTTTTTAGAGCAGTTCTAGGTTCATAGTAAAAGTGAGAGGGAGGTACAAGATTTCCCCTACACACTTTGCCCTAACATATGCATAGCCTCCCACATCATCAATTGCCCCCACCTGAGAGGTATATTTGTTACAACTGATGAACCTTCAGTGACACATCATACTCATCAGAGGCCCATAGTTTACATTAGGGTTCACTCTTGTGTTATAGTCTATGGGTTTGGACAAATGTAAATGACACATATCCACCATCATAGTATCATACAAAGTATATTCACTGCCTAAAAATCCTCTGTGCTCCACCTATTCATCCCTTCCTCACTACCCCAAACCCTGGCAACCACTGATCTTCTTACTGGCTCTATAGTTTTGCCTTTCCCAGAATGTCATATAGTTGGAATCATAGAGTTTAGCGTTTTCACGTTGACTTCTTTCACTTAGTAATAAATATGCACTTAAGGTTCCTCCACGTCTTTTCATTCCTTTTTAGTGCTGAATAACACTCCATTGTCTGGATGTACCACAGTTTATTTATCCATTCACCTTCTGAAGGACATCCTGGATGCTTCCAAATTTCCACAATTAAAAATAAAGCTACTATATGGAATACTTGGGTGGCTCAGTCAGTGAAGTGTCCAACTCTTGACTTTGGCTCAGGTCATGATCTCAGGGTCATACGATTGAGCCCCACATCGGGTCCCACACTGGGCATGGAGCCTGCTTAAGATTCTCTCTCTCTCTGCCCCTCCCCACCACTTGCATGTGTTTTCTTTAAAAATATAAATAAATAAAATAAACAAAGCTACTATAAACATACATGTGGAGGCTTTTGTGTGAATATAAGTTTTCAACTCCACTGGGTAAATATCAAGGAGTGTGACTGCTGGATCATATAGTAGAAGCACGTTTAGTTCTTTAAGAAACCATCAACTGTCTTCCAAAGTGGCTGTACCATTTTGCATTACCACCAGCAATGAATAAGAGCTCCTCTTGCTCTGCCTCTTCACCAGCATTTGGTGGTGTCAGTGTTCCAGATTTGGGCCATTCTAATAGGTGTGCAGTGGCATCTTGTTGCTGTTTTAATTTGAACTTCCTCTGATGATATGTGATAGGAAGCATCTTTTCATACGCTTATTTGCTATTCTGCATGTCTCCTTTGGTGAGGTATCTGTTAAGGTCTTTGGCCCACTTTTAATTTTCTTGTTTCTTATTGTTGAGATTTAAGAGTTCTTTGTGTATTCTGGAAAGCAGTTTTTTATCAGATGTCTCTCTTGCAAATATTTTCTCCCACTTTGTGGTTTGTCTTCCCATTCTCTTGATATTGTCTTCTGAAGAGCAGAAGTTTTTGATTTTGATGAATTCCAGCTTAGTAATTATTTCTTTCACAGATTGTGCTTTTGGTGTTGCATCCAAAATTCATTGCCAAATGCCAGGTCATCCAGGTTTTCTTCCAGGTTATTGTCTAGGACTTTTATAGTTTTGCAGTTTACATTTAGGTCTATGATCCATTTTGAGTTAATTTTTGTGAAAGGTATAAGGTATCTATCTAGATTCATTTTTTTGCATTGGATGTCCTATTGTTCCAGAACTGTTTCTTAAAAAGTCTATCTTTACTTCATTGCATTGCATTTGATCCTCTGACAAGGATCAATTGACTATATTTATGTGGATCTATTTCTGCACTTTATTCTGTTCCATTGATCTAATTGTCTATTCTTTCACCAACACTACACTGTCATGATTACTGTAGGTTTATAGTAAGTCTTGAAGTTGGGTAGGGTCTGGCCTCCCGACTTCAATACTGTGTTGGCTGTTCTGGGTCTTTTGCCTCTCCATATAAAATTTAGAGTCAGTTTGTAGATATTCATAAAATAACCTGCTGGTATTTTGATTGGGACTGCTTTGAATCTATAGATCAGGTTGGGAAGAACTGACATCTTGACAATATTGATTATTCATATTCATGAACACAGAATATCTTTATTTAGTTCTTTTTTATTTTATTCATCGGAGTTTTGTAGTTTTTCTCTTGCAGATCTTGTACATATTTGTTAGATTTATACCTAAGTATTTCATTTTGAGGCGTAGTAGTATAAATACTATTATATCTTTAATTTTAAATTCTACTTGTTCATTGCTGGTATGTAGGAAAGAAACGGACTTGTATTTTAACCTTGTATCTTGCAACCTTGCTATAATTGCTTATCATTCCAGGAGTATTTTGGTTGATTCTTTTGGATTTTTCTACATAGAAAATCATGTCATGTGTGAATAAAGATAGTTTCATTTCTTGCATCCCAATCTGAATACCTTTTATTTCTTTTTCTTGTCATAATGCATTAGCTACAACTTCCAGTACAGTGTTGAAAAGGAGTGGTGAGAAGGGGACATCCTTACCTTGTACTTGATTTTAGTGGGAATGCTTCAAGTTTCTCACCATTAAGCATGATGTTAGCTGTAAGATTTTTGCAGATATTCTTCATCAAGTTAAGGAGGTTCCCCTCTATTCTTAGTTTACTGAGAGTTTTTATACAGCTTTTATAGGAAAAGTAGGCTAAATACTTGATTTCCTTTTATTTATCAATTTTCAAAATAACTATTTGCTAGCATTCTCCAAACATGAAAATTCATATTATCATTATAAATTTATAACTTTTAATATTTCTGATGTGTTTCAATTGATAGCTGTTATAATTTTGTTTTTAGTTTTATTAATTGTTCAAATTGTACTATCTTTGAACAATGAGAATATCTTCAAATTGGCTCCTGAGTGCTGACATGACCACAAAAGCCTTTGATAGCTTCCTTGTCTTTTGCCTGTCCCAGACTTATAATCAGACATTTCTCTAAGGAAGCTTGCTGGGAAGTGGTATTAATTCCAGACATAAGAGGTATTTATTGCTACTGGGCTGGCCATTTTTCTAGGAAGTTTTAGGCAACAGAGCTCAGTGTCATAAATTGGATTTCCAAAGAAGCAGACTCCGTGGGAGATAGAGTTAGCAAGCAGGGGTTCTTATGGTCAAAAAAAAATGTAGAAGGAAAAAGAAGGAAGCCTCATTAGACAGAGGGAAAGGGCTGAACTGAGATGCAGGGCCAAGAGGAGACCTAGAGCCAGAATAATCTTTCAACAATCAAGTTGGGCCAAGAGGGCCTGGCCTTTATACTCCCTCAAAGATCAGTTCTTACATATCATTGCCCTTGGGAAGGGTCATGACCTTGGAAAATGTGGCTCTCTGCTGATATGGTAATACCTGAAGGGGCTGACAGCTGAAGATAGTGAACAGCATTCCCAGAAGCTGAACGTCATGTCTTCAATAAAGGTGGATTTGTGTAAAATATCAATGTGCCCTCCATACTCAGAATTTTTTTTTAAAGAGGAAAAATATGCCATGAATTCATAACAATATTGCCAATTCAAATTTAATTTGTTTTATTTAACTTCTTTGAGTTTTTGTATCTCTTTTCTCTTAGATTGAAAATCTTGATACCTAGTAATACTGATAATTACTTTTATTATAGCATAAAATATAATTTAAATATAGTTTTTTATATTATATGTGACAATAGAATTAATTAAAATTGATTTCTTTGTAGTTTTGGGGATTTTTTGTCTTAAGGATCCTACTAAGAATATACTGCATGTTTAAATACTTCATGTTTAAAATCACTTGGAAAATAAAATAAAATAAAATCACTTGAAATAGGTCCTCTCTGTGTGGTTTTGCCACTGATTCCATCCCAATTTAGGTAAGTTTGTGAATTCAGAGGTTGATTGTTTTGAGGGATTGTTCCCCTTTCCATTTTTATTTAATATTGCTTTATAATTTTAAGACTTTGATATGGCTTCAGGGTCAAATCTAAAAAATAAAGTACACTTAGAGAGGTTTACCATCCACCGTTGTTCCCTTCATGCTGTTCCCTTTTTAGCAAGTAGGTTTTTGTGTGGATAGAAGTTCTCCAATCCTTGGAGTAAATATCAAGGAGTATGATTGCTGGATTGTATGGTACCATGTTTCATTTTAACACCAAATCCTGGCACAAAAGAGATGTGCAGTAGGCCTACATTTGAATAAATGAATACATGTCACTATATTTGATGGGTAGTCTGTGCGCCACAAAGTTATGCAACTTTTGTTGCTTTCTCATAATTGTTTCCTGCCAGCAATGATGTACTACCCAATACAGTTTATCTAATTAAGTGATCACAACCCAAAATATTTTGTTAGCATATCTTCAATATCACTTCAGTGAAATACGTATGTCATAATCACCAACTAAGACACTTGTATAAACAATATGACCTTAGGAATAGAGTAAATGAAAATATGATAATAATTACAGTAGTAATAGCTAGTATTGTATTAAGTACTATACTATGAATTAGATATTCAAAATTCTTTACATATATTAACTCATTTAAATCTTACAGTGAGAACACTGAAGCAAAGTTAAAATTACCTATTTAAATGTATATAACTAGGAAGGAGCAGGGCTGAGATTTATACTCAGGCAGGCTGCCTCCTGAGTCCATTCTCTTAACCACACAATGTAGTTTATCATATGTGTGCATATACAAACAAACATGCACCCACACACATGTACATAAATACATGTGCAAGCACACAGGTGTGCAAACACACACATTCTATGCACACACGTGTGGACCCAAACATGCACAAGGAATTTAGGTGTAAATACAATGTCACCTCTGGAACAGTGAGGATATCATTTTAGCATAGGAAAGGTGATTTTGGCTACCTCACTGAAAAAACTGCAAGTGAGGGGCGCCTGGGTGGCTCAGTTGGTAAGCGACTGCCTTCGGCTCAGGTCATGATCCTGGAGTCCCGGGATCGAGTCCCGCATCGGGCTCCCTGCTCGGCGGGGAGTCTGCTTCTCCCTCTGCCCCTCCCCCCTCTCATGTGCTCTCTCTCATTCTCTCTCTCAAATAAATAAATAAAATCTTTAAAAAAAAAAAAAACTGCAAGTGAGACATGGCTGACATGTCAAAGCAACATCTATGCATGAAGACAAAATAGAAGAAAAAAATGCCACTGATTTAATTATTAGAACGAATGATTTGTTCGGGGTTTTTTGTTGATCATATTTGAACTTTTCAGAAGAAATACAGACATATGCAGTCATTCACCAAGAATATTTTAGAATACTGCCGTTTCCAGAAAGTTTAACGAGGCATTAAAGATAAAATATGTCCCCTTTCATGTAAAACTTAGACTGAAATTTCTGGTGACAACAGTTTTATATGATTATAAAGGATTTCTCCTTTATAGCAACATAAATCTCATGTTTAAAAATTTTCCTCATACAGATACATTTCGGGAGTTTTCAATATAAAGGTGAAAGTGGCCATGATGGCAGAAGTAAAGGGCATAAAATTCTTCCAGGAATATGCTGTAAGCCATGTTGCAATACTTGCATCAAGTGACATGATCTACGGTTTTACACTTTCAAGCTTACATTTAATTTAACAGACTTATTTTTGAAAATGTTAAGTCAAAATCAGCATAAGTACATAGATATTCTCCAATGATGTAAATATTTAGAGAATAGGCTTGTCATATTCCAAGGCTAACAGAAAAATACTATGAATGTTTTGAACCATATTTCTAGGCTTCTGAAATTTATTCTAATTTAATAAATGCAAAGTATATGTAAAGGTCAATTGGTTAAAATATACTAAGAGAAAATAAAATGAATTCAGGCTAAGATAATGGTGATATATCAGAAATATTAAAATCCTCTTTAATATACTTAAGAAATACTTCTCCTCTCTACCATCAGGCAGGGTTTTCTTTGTTGTTTTGTTTTCAAGCTCTCAATGCAATACTTGGAACTATTCAAAATATCCAAATTCATGTTAAAATACTTGATTACAAAAATGAGGAGAAAATAAGTTTATGATTACAACAAAATAAAACAAAACAACAACAAAAAATAGTTGAGAAACAGTGGTTCTTGGTTTAGGGGATATAGAAAAACAGGAAACAATCTGAGAGTACATCAGTTGACTGTGTTGTCAGGCTACCTTTCTGCTGTTTTTAACACTGGAAGATAAGGTTTTAAACATCAAATGCTAATGCCAAAAGCACCAACTGAGAGAAAAATTAGTAAAAAAAGAACTGTAAATTTCGGGTGGAAAATGACTTAATTATTTAACGTCAGAGAATCAGCAACAGATGAAGAGTGTAGTAAAATATCTTGACCATGGAAAAGGAATTATGCTTGTATAAAAGCCACTTCTGTGAAAGCGTCCTCAATAATTCCTTACTCTTAATTCTGCTGCTATTTTACAGAAAACATTCAGAAATTTCTTTATATTGATAAACTATATGAAAAGAGCTTATAATTCTGTTTTAAAATCAAACTGGCTTATAACTTTTTCTATTTTGGCTATAAAATTTTAATAAAAGGATATTAGCAAAAATATGAATTATTCATTTTGTTAAAAATATTAATGACTAGCACAGCTCTTTGACTTTTCTGGCAATAATTCACATAATTTAAAAAATTATTTCCAAAGAATTTGTAGGAAATCTCACTTTCAATAAAGAATTTTAAATAAAAAAGGGAAAAAAACCCACTTTATAGCACTTGATTTTTGCAGCAGAAAACAGCAAAACCCCATGAATGAAATTTCTGATACCTTGAGGTTTGCCAGTTGTTTAGCAATAGATACATAACCATGAATCAAAATCATTTCACAATGACATAACATGTTCACTGAACTGTGCAATTTATCATGCATTTTCCATGGCTGCCTTTGAAAGAGATAAGGCATGGGTTTGTTTGCCCATAGCACTTAGAGACTGTGATTTACTTCCAGGCAGTTTCATATTTGTTGTACTGCAAGAAGCTGGTGTTAGACCGTGCCAGAAAATATCATTGACAGTTATATAATTAGTAGTCCTTGTTTATTAAGCACACAGCACTTTTAGAGTGAAAAAGACTTGTTTTGTTCACTCTAGTGTTTTTGAAACTATTGTACTCATACTTTCAAGTTCTTGTTTTTAGAGGCAAAAATTCTGTGTTATCTCTTTCCATTTATCAGCTATTAAAGACAAGCAAGTTACCAGAGAAGCTTCTGGAATCATAAGGATTTTCAAGATGACAGTTCCTAAAATTTATAATGACTGAAAAAGAAATACTCCAAAAGTGAGGCCACCATTTGACATAGCTTAGGAAAATGCTACTGCAAGAATCACGGGATGCTTGGAAGATACCAATGGGCAAAGTGGGCTACATACTTGTTCCTTCCTCCATTGGCCCACTCAAAGAGTAAATGAGTGAGTGATTCACTTCCAGAAATCACACTGAAGCCCCATCACTGAAAACCCTCACCCCAGCAGCTGAGGATTTAACAGAATTATTTGATGTCCTTGGACTAGGCCTCAGAAGATTAAAAATAATAATAATGATAATAATAATAATAATAATAATAATAATAATAATAATAATAAAAGATGTTTCCTTTCTCAAAAACATTCACTATTTTCAAAGTAAGTTTGCAAACTCAAATTCCTTCAAGGCCCAGGTGGGTAGTTTAATAATAGCTAACATTTCTTCAATGCTCACAATATGCCTTGTGCTGTGCTACCTGCTTACGTGAATTTAACCTTACTCCATGAGCTAGGAACTATTCCCATTTTACAGATAATGACACTGAAGCTCAGAGAGCTTAACATAATTAGAGTTGTAGACATAAGAGATGACAAAGCCATGGTTTGGAACAGTGTAACCTATCTTCTGAGCTTGTATGCCTAACCATTATGCATAATGCCTATAGTAGGTAAGAAGACTGTCTTAACTTCTAGAATAAGACAACAAAAAAGTAGTGGGTACTACAGTGAACTGGAAAGTATAAGATCTCTTTGAAGACATTAGATCTCAAAATTGTTGCTGTCAAAAGAAGACATCTATGGGCCAAAATGGTTGATGGCTGGCACTTTGTGATCTTTGTAATGTGAAGTCCAAAATGGCATTTCAGGATTGCCATGCTCTTGTCAAATGTCATCTTTTCTCATCTTGTATTCTGCACAAGCTCTGTGTTTTAGTCAATGTAAGTGTTCACTATTCAACAGCAGTGCCCAGGGTTTCCGGAATGTGTGCTGTCTTCACTCATAATATCCCTACTGTCTAGGAGATCCTTCCTATAGGCCTCTAATTTTTCTAAAATCATTCAGCCCCAAATCCAACTCATCCATGAATCCTTCCTTGGTCTGAGGTATTGAGTCTCTCTCCCTTTAGTTCTTTAATTGTACCTTTTAGGGTCCTCCTCATTTTTCACCTTGAATGACACTCACAAATACCCTATCATCCACTGAACAATCTCTTTGAGGACAGGCCCAGTTTCTTATTCATCCCTCTTGTCCCTGCACTCATCTCTCTCTTTGGAATGCCTAAGCATGGTCCCTATGCCACCTTTGGGGACTTATGTCTCCCAGTCTTTTACTCTAGCTATTGATGTGTATGTCATATGTCTCTGTTAGATTTCTGCTCCACCAAGCCAGATACCATGTTGGATTCCCCTTTGCTTTACCTATATCATCTAATAGAGTATATTTTTCACATGATAAGTGAGTGAATTAAAGAATAAATGAAATTGTCACATGGTAGGCATGACTCAGTTTCTCCAAATTATGGATACTAAGGGGATCATAAAACATTGAAAAATAATATTAACTAACATTTGTTGAGTACTTAACTAGGTTTCAAGTGCTATGCTAAGTATTTTACATGCATTATTACATTATTTTCTATAAGACGAAGAAATTAAAATTCAGAAAGGTCAGATAATATTATCAGGGTGACACAGTGAGGGAGGGGCAGATCCAGGGACAGACTGAAACTCAGATCTGTCAGTATCTTGGTTTTTAACCACCTTAGGATACTGCTAAAAATACAGCTTAAGAAGACTAAGAATATCTCATTCTTTCAGCCTGGCTATTAATGTAGGAATGAACTTAAGATATCACTTTAAAAGTCATACGCATGCACCTGCCTCATTCCTGAGGCAGGGACTCAGGGTTCAGAACATTTGAGTTCTTGGACCAACTCTGCTACCATGTATTTGTGTGATACTGGGTATGTTGCTAAGTCAATTTCCCCAACTGAAAAATGAACAAATAGGTTGTATGATTTTTAGGGTCCCTTTAACATTCTGTGACTATGATTTATGGACAAGCTCCAGTATGTGTAACATACCAATATCTAAGTACAGTGAAATTTGAAATTTCCAATCTTTAGTCATTTTTTTCTTGTTCAGTTACTTTAAATGACACATCTAATTTTTAAAGCACATTATCATACCATATGATGAACACATCACATAAGACTAAATGGCCATCATCGCATGCCAAAAAAGCAATTAGAAAATTGAATCAAGGAATTAAGGATTAATGTGGATATGTTATACCTGTCAGCAGTAATAAGTGTTTTGACAAGGACAGAATAAAGTCTGACAGTATGCACAAATACTAATCTGATATATGAGTGAAATATTAAAAATGCAAACAACTGCACATTAATCACTCTAACATTTCCCTACTAAACTACTTTTAATGCTATTCTTATCAAAATCCATCTATAAATAAAAATGAGTCTTTTCAACAGCTTGCACACCTGGGTATTTGCAGTTTAATGAGTGTTTATATTGATATGAAATTTAGTTTTTAGTCACATTAGGAAAATAGAATTAATTTACTGAGCATAGAATTAAGTCAGCCTAATGGCTTGGCTTACAGCTAATCAAGGGCGTTGATTCCATAGGATCAACAAATACCAAGACTCCAGATCTCCAGCACAGATTCTCTGATTTCATTGTTTACACTTGGGAAAAATGAAAGTGAAAATCATATTCCTTCCTAATTTACTATTTGCTCTGCATGAAATGATAAAGGAAAAAACACATTAGCTAGCTTTACTCACTAAGAGAAGAATTCATATTAATAAAAGAAATTAAGTTGATGGACACTGTCAAAACCAGGGTTAAACTGCATTAGAAGCAAACTCAAAGAGAATAAAGTATTACATGTGGGAATAGGTAAAGGAATAAAACATAATATTCACAGAATCAGTATGCTGCTCTTGAGATTCCAAAGGTATTCCAATTGTAAGCTTAATTTTCATATTGTACCAAATATTTTTTCCTTTGTTGAAATGCCTCCATGTTTGATCTCTATTCAAAATTTCTCACTACACACACACACACACACACACACACACAGAGGTTTATATCTACAGTATAATATCTGGTTTAACTGAGATTTTCAGTTATTTTAATTGTGTGGGACTGACTTGGGGAGTGAAGAGGCTGCTTGTGATCGCAGCAGTTTTACTACTGATTTTTTTTATTTTATTTTATTTATTTATTTGAGAAAGATCGAGAGAGAAAGCACGAGCAGGGGAGAAGGGCAGAGGCAGAGGGAGAGGGAGAAGCAGACTCCCCGCTGAGCAGGGAGCCTGATGTGGGGCTTGATCCCAGGACCCTGAGATCATGACCTGAGCTGAAGGCAGATGCTTAACCAACTGAGCCACCCAGGCACCCCTTTACTACTGATTTTTAAACATGTAGTTAGCTCCCAGAAAATGAGGATATTATCTCCTTTGGAGATATTAGATAATCATGCTTTGCCCTGAGTTGGTCAATTAATATGAATGCTAATAGGAGGTGACTTTGAACATATTATCTTTAAAAGTTGATTCCTGACAGTATTTTTTAAAATTTGAAATAGATTATTTATTAAACAGTTGCCAAACTGCACTTTTCTCTAGTGCAAAAAGCAACCTATCCACTGCACTTCATGTATTTATTTCAAAACTGGGACCATCCTTTTTGACCTCAAAAAGTATTAAGTGTGAGAGACAGATGTGCCTGCCGAATCAACTGACTTCCTGTCTTGCTTAAGCCCGGCCCTGTGCTTCTGTTCAGGCTACTCTATCCACCTGCACTACTGGCCAACATCTACCATTTCTGCAAGATCTGGCGCAAAACTCATCTGCAAGAACCCATCCCAGGTCATCCTAGGCCACTCCAAGACCTCCTCACTCTACTTTCTCTCAATAAGTAGGAGTTGGGGCACCTGAGGGGCTCAGTCATTTAAGCATCTGACTCTTGATTTCTGCTATGGTCATGGTCTCAGGGTCATGGGATCGAGGCCCTCACCAGGCTCCATGCTCAGCACAAAGTCTGCTTGAGATTCTCTCCCTCTGTCCCTCCCCCCATGCGCTCCCGCTCCCGCTCTCTCTCTCTCAAATAAATAAATAAAATCTTTAAAAAAAAATAACTAGGAGTAAATCATTTTTCCTATCATAACCACTGAAGGGAAGTGTAATGTGGTTAAGAGAACAACCTTTAGCAACCCCTGCCTAGTTCAAGGTCCTACTCTCTCATCCATCTAAATGTGACATTGGTCAAATCACAACCTCTCTGTGCCTCAAGTTTCTCATCTAGAAAATGGAAATAACTATATACCTTCCTCATAGTGTTGTTATGAGGATTAAAAAAATTTCTCTCTCTCTCTCTTTCTGTATCTGTATCTATATATCTTCGGGCAGAGAAAATATTTTTTTAAATCTCTGTTAATAGTTTGAAACAGATTTATTAAGGAACTCAATCTCCAGGAGAGAATTTTATTGACGGCTTATAGAGTGGAGAAAATCTGACCTCAATGCCAAATTTCCTATCATGTCACATCAACACTGCCACTGAAAATCTGCCTATTTTCCCCTGCTTTGATCAAGGTGTCTAATCTGACTGACAGCATTATGTGTTACACAGAGTAGACTTTCCCTGGCACCTAGGAGGGATGACTAGGAGTTCATTAGGAGAATGAGGAAGGATGGAGATTTCTAGCAGAAGGAAAAGCATGAACACAGAAGTAAAAGGCACAAAGCTTGTTTTGGAAATTGCTAGAAGTTCACTGAGGATAGAGCCTAGGAAATGTTCAGGAGTCAGGGATGAGAAGAGACCAGATAGAAACACTGGGACCCTCTGTGAAACTGCTCCCTCATCAGTCCCTCAGCACAGTTCCTGGCTGGGATGACTGAGATCATCACTACTTGCCTAGAAAGTCATGCTTGGATGCTCAGATGGGACCTGACAAGGGCAGCACATAGTGGGTCTGTGTGACCTTCATTAAGACATGGTGCAAATCGATAGACACTGGGGAGGGTATGTGCTCTGGTAAGCGCTGTGAATTGTGCAAGACTGTTGAATATCAGATCTGTACCTCTGAAACAAATAAAGCAATATATGTTAAGAAAAAAAAAGAAGAAGAAGGTAGCAGGAGGGGAAGAATGAAGCAGGGGAAATCGGAGGGGTAGACGAACCATGAGAGACGATGGACTCTGAAAAACAAACTGAGGGTTCTGGGGGGGAGGGGGGTTGGAGGATGGGTTGGCCTGGTGGTGGGTATTGAGGAGGGCACGTTCTGCATGGAGCACTGGGTGTTATGCACAAACAATGAATCATGGAACACTACATCTAAAACTAATGATGTAATGTATGGGGATTAACATAAGAATAAAAAAAAATAATAAATAAATAAATAAAGTGAGGAATTTCTGCAAAAAAAAAAAAAAAGACATGGTGCAAATCATCCCAAATGGATAGCAGCAAACCTTTCCCTATCAGGAACTCGCAGTGCTCTTTTATTAAACTATTGGTCAAATCTGTTATACCAAGTGAACATTAAATTAAAACATTTATTCCTGAAACTTCAATCATAAAACTAAATCAAGAAGCACTGAAAACTGTCAGCAGAAAGAATAAAAGTGCAGACAAGGCAATATTCTTAATGAAGAATCAAATGTTAATAGATCCAGCATAATAAATGACTTTCTACTATGATTATTAAACCATTCACAGCCTATTATAAGTAACAAAAGCATGGACAAAATTCTGAATGGGAGAGCTTATTTGACTTGTTACGAAAACATGTATGCAATTACGATACAGTAAAACCTACCTGGATTCCTTAGACAAAGAGCCATTATGGCTGACAGTTTTCCCAGAAAGCTGAACATTAACTCTGTAAGGACCAAGACTTTGCTATTTTAGGGTATTTTTCTTTTAGTAAGTATGAAATCTCAAAATAAATATCCATTTCCCTTCTTTTGAACCGGACTAGAATAGACTAAACATAATTTAACATTGTCTTGCTGTCCCATTATCACCATTTTGAATATCAGTTTTCACAATATGCTGGAGATACATGAAGTTGCAGACGTATGCATGAATATACACATTGTAGCTACAGCTCCAGGGGTTTCTTTTCTTCTTCTTTTTCTTTTTTTCCTAAAAAGCCACCCACGCCAACTTCCTTTTTGCTTATATGTCTCTATATAAGGCAACCTGAAGACTGCATGGCTGCCCCTGGCTAACACAACCCCTTTTCTGTAAAGCTCATCAGTGATGCAAACACTGAAGTGACCTTCTTCTCAAGGAGTTTTCTCATCCTCCCCAATATCTATACCCTGTTGCTATCTGTGTGTCATGACCTGTCAGCATTATTCAAAGCCTCGGTGCATTTCTATACCACCAGACCCTGGACATCTTCTTGACAGTCTATAACAATCTTCTTAGGTCCCTTGAAGTTTGTGGGCAGGGTAGCTCAATAATTTTGGCATAAGGTTTGGGAGTAAGTTTATTATAAAGTCTAGATATATTCCTCAGGCCCAAGTGCCTTTACTGCATGTAAAGCAGACTTGGATTCAAATCTTATGGGATCTTAGGCAAATAATTTAACTTTACTATGCCTCATGCTCTTTATATGGAGAATAGAATTTATAACACTAATCCTGCAAAGTCACTCTGAGGATGATAAAGGACAACATATGAGTAAGGTATTTAGCATAGTGTCCGGCAAAAAAACAGGTGTTTATATTTTTATATTAGGTCAAATCATTTGCAAACACAATTTTTAAAGTCAAATCCACCTGAATACCAGCTATGTTATCTGTTCCACATTAATACCCCCTGTACCTTTTTTCTGGTGATTCATGGCAGAAAGGGAGGTTAATGTGTCCAGATCTTTTCTCATCTTTCTCTCCTGGGCACTTTCATTCACTCAGACTTGTTCCAAAGTGGAACTGTTACCGCAGTGTCTGTACATTAAAGTTGGAATGAAGCTCCAAGTTTGCAGGGAAGATGATAATTGATCAGTGCAAGTGGTAGAAAGTTCGGGGGTGGGGGGAAGCTATTAAAAAGATAAATATTCCACTGAAACCTTTTGGCTTATACAGCAAAAAGAAAACTTTTATGGACGGATAGGTTCCTAAGTGTGCTTTTATGTGTCTCTGTGTGGCCTGGGAAGCCTCTTTGCCCATCAGCTCTCTCACCATTATTTGCTAGATTAAATATCCTTAATTTTATAATCAAAAGGGCTGAGAGGGGAAAAATGAAAGTGAACAGTAGGCGGAGGATGCTTTTAGTCACTCAGTCACCCTGGTCATTCTCAGGGTCTCTGGAATCCATGGGGCAGGCTTGCTGCCCTGCCTAGGACCTGAGACATGTAGACTCCTTACATGACCGAACTGAATATATTTGTATAGCATTCCTCTTGGCCTTTCCTGTAAATGATTTGATTGTGTGAACTCAAATACCTCATCAGAGCTTGCTTTAAAAAATGAAGTATGCGGCAGTGAATAAAATCTCTCTCCAAATCTTTTTTTTTTTTCCCCAAAGCTCCTTTTTCAGTATGAGTAAAAATTAATGGTCAGAGTCTGTGTAATGATCCTTCCTCTGGTTTCACTCATGCTGCTCCCTCTTGGTCCTACTAATTATCTGATTGATTAAACTTTTGAGGAGCCTTCTGTCATTGGGCGTGGCACACTGCACACATCTGGCTCACTGTGTTTTCTTTAAAAAGGACAGCAGGTTAATTAAAAGATTCATAGCACAAATAAAAGTGCCCACAGGGAAGGAAGTCTGGTTTGTTTCCTCACATGGTCTCTGTAGCAGGTTGAACAGTATCCCCCCAAAAGGTCATGCCTACCCAGAACCTCAAAATGTGACCATATCTGAAAATAGGGCCTTTGCAGATGTAATTCATTAAGGGGAGTTCATGCTGGATTAAGGTGGGCCTGATGGCCTTTTAGAAGAGGAGACCAGGCAGAGGTGAAAGCTCCATGTGGAGATGAGAGGCGGTGGCGTGATGCAGTCGCACACCAGGAGTTGCCCGGGTTTGCCGGCAGCCACTAGAAGCAGGAGAGCGTCTTGGAACAGGTTCTCCTTCAGGGCATCCTGAAGGAGCCAAACCTACCAAAACCTTCATTTCAGACTTCTGGCCCCCAGAACTGTGGGAGGATAAGTTTCTGTCATTTTAAGCCACCACTTTTTTGGTAATTTGTTATGGCAGCCGTGGGAAACATAGTCTCCCTGGTCACAATCTGACCTTTAACAGAGAGTATTGATTGGTTGCCATCTTTTTCTGCTGTTTTGGAAATGATCATGAAGTATAATACTGAAACTGTGACTAATACCAATCCTTCAGGGCATTTCCCCTATTTTAGGGTCATTCAAGCTACTTTCATTTGAGAAATAAGCCCCATATCACATAGCATGGCAAATGTCAATGGGGAAATTCACTTAGTTACGGGAGTTTTGTGATCATCATAAAATTGATGACATTCATAAAATTGGAAATGCTCATAATAACTATTCCTTAGACTGTAGACATAGTATATGTTGTATGTCAGGTTTCCTAGGAAACAGATTCCGAGACTCCGAGATTTATGTGTAGGAAGTTTTTTGGGAAGTACCCTCAGGAACATCTGTGTGGGGTGTTGGAAGTGGAGATGTGCAGAGGGAGAAGTTAATTTGTGATGAGTGGGGTGGTCCTTCAGAGTTGTATCCAACGCAGGCAAGAGACCGAGACCTCAAACACCCCCATGGATACAGGGAGGGGGCATCGTATTGGTGAGGCAGCTTCTTTCAGCAGAGGGCAATTCCTGGAGAGGGACCCATAGCTGTGAGCTGTGAGAATAACAAGCTCTATCCTGAAGGGGGCCCTGGGCAGTACTCCCAGCCCTACCACAGTATTCATGGTTCTAACAAAAAATGTCCTTATTAGCTGAGAAAGTGACTTTGGCCAGATCCATATACAATATGTTATGATATAGGTAAGTTTGTTAGACATGTACACTTTTGTTTTTCATGGGGTTTTGTCAAGCTCCTGTTACTGCCGTCACTAATCTTTCCATAAGAATGCTTGCTCTTCAGGACCATGGCTTTCCTTTTAATTTTTCCTATCTTGGCTAGTGAACTCTGATGGTTATTTTTCCCCTCAGAAAAGGGCAAAAATTATCATCTCAGTACTAACTCCACGGCTAGGTCAATAGTCTAAAGAACTGAGCAAGCATAGCTTACTCTTCACTATTAGTTTTCAAATGACTCAATGTATCTTATTTTTTGTTAAGTCATGAAGCTTCCAGAGAAAGAGGTCATCCTTATTTTGCATGCAGGCACAGTAGAAGATGGGAAATTAATTAATATCACTGAGGTTTTATAAGGTGTCAAAAGGAATGGTAGAGAAAAATACCGATTTCTTCTTCTTCTTCTTTTTTTCTTTTTGCCTGCTAAGTCATATGCTTTCAGTAAGCTACAAATTTATATGACTTTTCTATAACAATAATAATAGTAAGAAGAAGAATAGCAACTCTTATTCCTTGAGCACTAATTATGTATTGAGACTCTCTTGGGCAGAAGGAGTGGGTGAACTAAAGAGCAGTTACTGAACACTGTGCTAAATACTAATATATGCTCTAAGTATTAGCAAGATTACAGATCTTTTGAACCCAGAACATGATTAAGTCTTAGGTGGTTGTGAAATCTACTGCTACAAATAAACTAAACCCTTTGGGGGGACCATTTCCATCAATACTTTTCTATAAAGATTGTGTCCTCTCACAGCAGGGCAAGAAGATACATACCAGGGTAGAATGCCTCACCTTAAGGATGGATGCCTGATAGAAGGAACTAGGGTGGGGTATGAGGTAACATAACTGTAGTACCACAGTGCAGACATCCAATTAGAGAAAAAACTAGGATGATGTTTCCTAATACGGATTCCAAACCTAACACTAGATATATGGCTGCTGGCAGTCTCATTCTGTTCAAAGCAAGTAGAAATTAATGGTATTATATAACTTAAGCAATTGACAGTTTCATTTCTTAGGCTAAAAGGATAAAGAAGTGGATATTCTGGTCTGGTCCTGATTAGCAGAGAACTAAGCAGGAATGCAACAAGAACTTTCAAGAGCATGACCATGTTCTTTTAGAATTTAAAATACTGGGCAAAAATAATTCATTCATCCTACAGATACTTTTTAAGCACATATTTTGAATAGGACTGTTGCAGATACTAAGCAAAGAACAGTGAACAAGACAGACAGGATCTTTCCCTTTACAGAAGGGAAGAGGATGATTAAAAAACAAATATTTAACATAACATCATAGAAAAATAAATGATTAGAGCAGGTTAAGGGAGACCAAGAGTGATGAGGAGTACATTAAAGAGGGTGATCAGGGAAGGCCTCTCAGAGGAACTGAAATGTAAGCATGATCTGAATGAAGTGGGGGCAATGGGGGGTGAAGCCATGTGAAGAGCTAGAAGCCAAGGAGAAGTAGCATTAAAGGAAAAGGTCCCCAGGGAGGAGTGGAAATGGTGCATTCAAGCACCAGCAAAAAGACCAAGAAATGGACCCAGGCAATGTAGGATTTGTCAAAGTGGTGGTCATAAGGTTAAAATACAAAAAGTTTTGTTGTGGGTTTCTTCCAGCCTCTTTTTGCTGCTTGGGAACAGGACTGGAGTTGACAGAGAACTGGGCAAATTAAGTTTGACCAAGGCTAGAGGAAGTCTGAGAGGAGATAGGAGCAAGGGAGAGAGGCCAGGTCGTTCAGTGTATAGAAGGAAATGTAAAGTAGGGTGAGGAGAAGAGTACAATGATGAGGGAAGGAATGTTCACAACTAAGAAAGTGCTCAGGTTTATGGATTGGGGGTCCCAGTGGAGATCAAAGACTCTTGGAAGTAGAGGTTAATAGAGTAAGTGAGCTGGAACTACAGAGGGTAGGGGTCAGAGAACAGGCTGTATGAAACCCAGTATTTGGAGGTGGTGATGGCATAACTTCCAAAAAGGTAGAGAAGCATGTGCCCTGCTTTCAGGTCTAGTGGGGGAAGGGCCACGGGAAACCCCCTGAGAGATCTGAAGGGGAAATCGTTTCCTCGGGGGACAGCCAGGCTTGAACTCGAGCAACAAGGTAAAGAAAACATTCTAATTGGCTGAAGAGGCTGAAAATACAGGGTTTTGCCTAGTGACACTGTGAGTTCCTGGAGGCAAAGTGGAAGACTGTGAGGGGCAAGGGAGAAGTGGGCAATTAGGTCACAAAACAAGTGGTACTGAGTGTTCTGAAGGATGCGATAGACAGCTGACCCCTGAGAACCACTGATTTTACTCTAGAGAGAAAAGAGGTCAGTTATAGGCACGTCCATTATGGTGGACAAGTGACATGCTCCAGCAGTTGCACCAGGTACAGGCATGAAGAATCGTTTTCTAAGAAATATTTGCTTCCTTGCATTTCTTCACCGAGAATCAGCCAGGTATTAAACCCAAGTGGTGAAGGGTAAGTCACTGCTGCCAATGAGGCAGAGCTTCCCACTACAGCTTTAAAAGACAATACACTGAGACTTCAGAGCAAGGGTACAGTAGGACAGAGGCTGCCTGACATAGGGCAAGTGTTCAGCAAATGCTAGTATTGTTATTTTGTTTTGTTATTTTTTTTTTTAAGATTTTATTTATTTGACAGAGAGAGAGAGAGAGAGGAGAGCAGGGGGAGAGGGAAAAGCAGGCGCCCCGCAGAGCAGAAAGCCCGATGCGGGACTTGATCCAATCCCAGGACCCCGGGATCATGACCTGAGCCGACTGGGCCTCCCAGGCACCCCTGTTTTGTTATTCTTTAATGATCTGTTTAACTGATACATTTTATTAAAATATTTATTTGTTTGGGGCACCTGGGTGGCTCAGTCGTTAAGCGTCTGCCTTCGGCTCAGGTCATGATCCCGGGGTCCTGGGATCGAGCCCAGCATCGGGCTCCCTGCTCTGCGGGAAGCCTGCTTCTCCCTCTCCCATTCCCCCTGCTTGTGTTCCCTCTCTCGCTGTGTCTCTCTCTGTCAAATAAATGGATGGAATCTTTAAAAAAAAATTTGTTTATTTTAGAGAGCGGCAGGGAGAGGCAGAGGGAGAGGGAGACAGAGAATCTCAAGCAGACTCCCCACTGAGCCCGGAGCCCAATGTGGGGCTCAATCTCATCGCCCTGAGGTTGTGACCTGAGCCAAAATCAAGAGTTGGACACTTAACTGACTGAGCCGCCCAGGTGCCCCAAACTTACCGTACATTTTTACTATAAAAATAACTTATTCTTATAGCTCAGCTTAAATATTCTAATTTATGATAGAACATTCAGCGTTATATGTGGTTCTGATGTGACACAGACTTTGAGGACCTTCTTGCAGGCAGGTATATTGTACTATGAAAAGCGAAACTGAGTTTGAATCCTTGCTCTACCACTTACAGACCATGTGACGTTAGGCCCAAGTGTCTTCAGCTGTACAAAGGGAATAATAATAGTGCCAGTAACTCAGGGGTTTTTAGCAATGAGTAAACCAGATAACTTATTCATAAGTACTTGGTATATTGTGTGGCATAAGGTAAGCATTCAGTAAATGGCAGCTATATTATTTAGCTTTTTTCTTCTTAAATAGAGGTAACTTTAACTTGCCTACTTATACTCGAATACCATAAATTCTTAGTTTGCTATTTCAATTTCCCTTTTTTCTCCTTTCTTATATGTCCTGAATTTTTTTAAACGCACAAAAATGAAATACCACATCATGAAAATACCTGTGATGGTCATTTTCGATTTAAAAGGGAATTACCTTGCTACTTAACTGCATCTCGCAACCATAGACAAAGATCAAAGATCAAAGATAATTCATGTTACTGTCAGAGCTGGGGCAGGGGCAGCCCGGGGTCAGTCAGAGACAAGTTTCAGAGGCATGGATTTGAAGCAAACAAGGACAGCATAAGTAAGGAGAGTCAGAGAATAGATAGTTGGCTCTGGGTTTAGAAGAGGTATACATGATTATGGCGGCCATTTTTTGAGTACCCAGAGCTTCCCTTGCTTGTGCAATATAAGTGGAAGCATCAGTACTCGAACCCAGGCCTGTCATGATTCTAATGTCTGGCTCTTTCCCCATTATCTCCATCTCATCTAGAAGTTCTGAGATGCCACAGGAGACACATGACCATTTAAAGTCCAAGGCTGAAAACCCAGAGCTTCTATGAGATTTGAAGGAATGAGACGAGAATAGAAAGAATGTCAAATTATGAAGAAATGTAGAAAGAATGTCCAAACTTCTATCCCTCCTTTAGCACTGTCTTCTGGTTCCTGGTGATTGGAGTCAACCTTCCCAACTGTGTTGGTGGAGGCAATAGGCCATTGGCTGCTCCTCACCAAGATGAGATCACCCCACAGAAGCCATCAGCACCGACTAGTTGTGAGAAAATTCTCTATTTTACATCGGCACCGAGACAGCTCTCTGACTAGTTTTATTTTCAAAAGGACCATGCCCCTTTTCCATGAATCTAAACATTTTTTTTTTAATTTAATTTATTTATTTGACAGAGAGAGACACAGCGAGAGAGGGAACATAAGCAGGGGGAGTAGGAAAGGGAGAAGCAGGCTTTCCGCTGAGCAGAGAGCCCGATGCGGGGCTCGATCCCAGGACTCTGGGATCATGACCTGAGCCGAAGGCAGACGCTTAATGACTGAGCCACCCAGGCGCCCCGAATCTAAACATTTTTGAAAACATAAACTAATTTCTCCAATTCTAGCAAACACAGCCCTCAAGTTTTCCACGACTTCAGCTTTTTCCCCTTTATTTGCCTCAAATAAGCAAAGTTAGGACCTGTTAATCTCTGTAAAAGCTCTATATTTTTTGAGATCACCTCAGAAAAAGACTATTTGAATAAGATGAAATTATCCCTTGTCAGAGAATTTAATCATATTATTTTTCTTGGTGTTACAGTAATTTTAAATTGTCTCTTTGGATAACAATCTCTACTAATAACCCTTTTTTTTCAAGTACCTAATGGTTAAAAAAGCTCTTTAAAATCTCACTTGACTCTTATAGCTACTCCATGGGGGTGGTTAGAGGAGTATTTACCATCCATACTTGACATATGACACAACTGGGACTTTGAGAGTTAAGACTTGGGGGACAGAAAGTTGCCACATTATGCTGGAGGGTGCAAGAAGGGAAAGTGTGAGCAATGCCTCCTGGACTCTTCATAGTACAGACGCACACCTTCCCCACTGATCTGCTTTCCACACCCACTCTACCCCAACCCAAGGCTCTTCCCACTGGAGGAATTTTCTTATGATATCAGGTGATCTCTGGGCCGTATCAGGCCCATCCACTTGTACTCATCTATGAGGTATTTGTTCCTATTTATTAAAGAATACTGACAAATCTAATCTGTTGAAAAAAAATGTAGATCTCACGTTGTCTCTCCTCTAACAATTCTGTACACTACCGTAAATATGAAAGATGCAATACTGAGAGGTGAAGGGAGACACATAAAAGGAAGGAGGACGAGAGGCGCTGGGAAGGGAGAGGATCAAAAATAAGCATCCTTTGTCATCACACTGTCTCTCCAGCAGGAAGCAGTTAGTAATGGCCCTTAGGGAAACCTCCCATGGGCTGTGGAACCACAGTAAGAAAAGGGAAACAAGTAAGCAAACATCAACAAACAACCAATCTGGGTGTGTTTCTTAGCGAACAAGGGAAAGGTGAGGGTATTTATTCAAGAAAATGGCTTTTCTTGATATTTTCCACAAAATATGCATGTAGGAAATCTGCAGGGATACAGCATGGAAGGGAGCAGTAGACAGAGTATGTGGCTAAGTGTGAGTTCACAGCCATGGAATAAGAAGGCATGTCCTGAACTGTGTTTTACAGTTTTCCGTCTGCATATTTTTCATATGAATTAGAGAAAAGTCACTCAGGCAGTGAGGACTGATGGACAGAAATTAGCTGACATCTGAAGAGCTGTCAAGAAGCCATTTTAGCACGACTGGCCAGAGGCGATTTGTTTTCCACGAAAATGACCAGGAAGCTTGGTGGAGGTGCTCCGAAAAGAAAAGTTCCATTTTGGAAGCTTCTTCAGTATGTGCCCAAGGGCTCCTGGTTCCATCTGAAACCATCAGTATAAAATAGTCCCACCTCTGTGCCATTCATTTGAAAAGCAATAGATTTCCAGATACTGCAATATTTTCTGACAGAGGGTCTGCATCTATCTTACTTGGAGTTTAGGAATTTGTGAGGACAAACCCAATTTGAACTATCATCATCACAACTCATCCCACTCAAGCAGATGGTCAGACTAAAACCTCTAAAGCTTATCGCTGCAAAGTCTTGGTAACAAGACAGTCATTCAATAAATGTTTATTGAGCATAGCCTATGTGCAAGATACTGTAGCCACTCCAGATTTCTTATTACTCAGTGTGCTGCTCCATATAATGAGAAGGCTGGTCTTGCTGAATTCCTAATGAAGAGACCCCTCAAATCTTACCTCCACCACTTCCAACAGCATAAGGAGCAAACAAGAATTTATTTAGGCTGTAACTCTATCTCTGTACATTCTTAGGTCACTTGGCCAGATAAATTCATTTTTGCTAAAACAAAAAAAACCAAAAAAACCCCAAAACCCTTTTCTTTGTTCATTTGTACATCCACACACCCCATATTTATTGAGAGGCTGCAATGCACCAGGCACTACGCATATGCTGCCGGCCTTTCTCAGAGTTAGGGCAGGAGAATTTTGCAGTAACAATGGATTATCTTGTCGCAGGTCCACTCATTAAGTAGTAGAAGCGAACACTTATTGCACTAGCTGTAAAATAGGGTCAGCCCTTATGTTAAGGGTTTTACCCAGACCAAGATGAATTCCTATCATGTAACTAAAATTATGGAGCATTAGTCGTGGAAAGTTCAAAAAACACTGGGGCTGAGGTGGCATCACTGTATGTTGGGAAATGCCTACGGAACTATTCCCAGGGTAATCGGACAAGAGGCTGAACTATTAACAGTATATCTTCTAGGGCCATCTAGTGTTGACTGTTTTTCTGCTTTAGCTCTTGGACAGTCCCCAGAACCAGAAAGAGAAGAAAATATTCCCTGTCCCTGCATTCCCGAAGGGAATTTCTTGTGCCATAAGATATAGGGTCTTGGCGTGGATGGAACTGGAGGGTATTATGTTGAGTGAAATAAGTCAAAAAGAGAAAGGCATGTATCATATGACCTCACTGATATGAGGAATTCTTAATCGCAGGAAACAAACTGAGGGTTGCTGGAGTGGGGGGTGGGGTGGGAGGGATGGGCTGACTGGGTGATAGACACTGGGGAGGGTATGTGCTCTGGTAAGCGCTGTGAATTGTGCAAGACTGTTGAATCTCAGATCTGTACCTCTGAAACAAATAATGCAATATATGTTAAGAAAAAAAAAAAGAAGAAGAAGAAGGTAGCGGGAGGGGAAGAATGAAGCGGGGGAAATTGGAGGGGTAGACGAACCATGAGAGACGATGGACTCTGAAAAACAAACAGCGTTCTAGAGGGGAGGGGGGTGGGAGGATGGGTTAGCCTGGTGGTGGGTATTGAGGAGGCACATTCTGCATGGAGCACTGGGTGTTATGCACAAACAATGAATCATGGAACACTTCATCTAAAACTAATGATGTAATGTATGGGGATTAACATAAGAATAAAAAAAATAAATAAAAAATAAAAATAAAAAATAAAAAATAAAAAAGATATAGGGTCTTGGGAAAGGACATCTTTTTTTAGCTTGAAAGAATATGCTAGCTCAGGAAAAGGCATAATATATACCAGGGAGCCCTGGGCTGCTGGGTTCTCAATGCAAGCAGCAGTACTTCACTTCCTACATTTTTTTTTTAATTTTTAAAAAGGGAGCTCACTGAAATCTCCTGAAGAAGAGACTGCAAATGTGGAAATCAATATAAACTTGATCATGTAACACAAATAAACTTTCCTAAAATTCCTCTCTATCCACCTGTGTGTCTCACTGTGACCACCTCTCTTTCTGCTGGTTCCTGTTAAAGCCTCACCCAGGCGGGAGCTAGTCTCTTCACATGCTGCCCCACCAGTCTGATACCCTCAACTAGGGTTTGCCAAAAATGTTCCTTTTTTTCCTAGAGTAGGGAAAATGTGTAGGGACAAAGTATCATCTTGCTGCAGGTTTGGTCTTTCCTTCCATTTTTTCCCCCTCAAATGTTATGTGGCACATCACTCTTGTGCTCAAAATACTTTATAAATCATCACCTTTTGCTTCTGGTCCTCATGTGATATTTATGGAGGAAAATTCTCCAGATAGGAAGACTGAAGAAAGGATGATTATAAAATACAGCCCATGTCAGAAGTTAGAACTCTCTTTTTAATACAAGCTCCTCTCCCCTAAACATGCTGTCACTAATAACATTAGGAATTTGGAGAAGGCCAACAATATGACATCATATGTTTTTAAAACAAGAATTTAGTAATGCTCTTTTAAATTTATGCAGAAAGTCGCAGACGTCTTCTATAGAAGCTGATGAGTGCGTACGCATTTCACTACTCGCCCAGACTGGACTGAGGTGAAGCCTAGCAGCCATTTAATAGACGACTGTGAAGGTTAGATTAGCAAATAACTCCCCCCACAAACAGACTTGTGAAATAGTAGTAAAATTTAAGGAGGTAAATACAATGACTAACAATTGAGCTCGCCCAAAGAATGCAGAGACGTAAAACATTAATAAAACCCTGAGAAGTTGGAAAGCAAACAACAACAAAAATACATAGACAACTACCACCACGCTATGCCACAGGGTGAGCAAACACTGGAAATGTAGCTACCCATCTATTCAAACCTTTCATTGCAATTGAAATGTCCTTTAGAGTAAAATAATTGATAAGCCATGAAGAATCTCTGCTTTATTTCCTTGATTTCCATTTTCCACAGCGCCTTTCCACACAGCCTTAACAGCTGCACACAGTCTGCTCTTCTGAGCCTCGTGCCAGGCTTAGTGTTTCTTGAAGCATTCATTCCATTCCGCATGTGTTAGGGCCTCTGTGAACATCTCTGCCCTCTACCTCATTTGGGCTGCTGCAGTTCTCCACGGCCCACTTCTCCTGGGTGCTGAGTGAGAGTCAGCTCTGGTGGGACTGCGGCAGAGGCAGCCCCATGGGAACATTCTTTAGTCATGATTTCACTGTGACCACTGCTTATGGCTGGTCTGGGTTTCATGTTTGACCACCTTCATACTCACTGAATCCAGCGTAGTTCCCTCGTGTCAGGATTGGACAACTGTCTTTGTTCTTATGTCATCTCTTACCTATGCCAACATGTGGCACATGGAAGCCATTCTGTTGACAAGGGAGTTCTCATCCCTTCTCTGATTTAATATCTATCCTAGGCAGCAGTTTGGTACAGCTGTTAGGATGTTGTCAGAATTCTTTTGTCCATAAGAAAAGTGAAACCCACACCACGTTGTGCAATCTGTTCATGATGTGGTCATTCCTTTGGATAATCATCAACAATAACATCAACCAACACCCTGCCTCTGACCTCAGAAGGCTTCAGACTGATGCAACCCAACAGGAAACACAGTGTCTGGGACAGCTTGGGGCCTGCCAGCATTCTTTGCTGAACTGGTGTGTGTGTGCTCAGATAACACATTAACTGTAGGCACTAATCAAGCATATTTTAAATTCTGAAATCCCAGAGCACAGGCCCATGTTACAAGTTTTCTATCCTGAAACAGTTCATAGGGGTATAAGCCTCTACAATTGGCAGCCTGAGCTGCAATACTTTATTTCTTCCCTCATGGGTTTAGCTGTTTACCTTCAGTAAATCAATGAGTAGGAGTCATGTTATCAGATTTGCAGACTTTGGGGGTTGCTCTAAGGCAGGGACATTGTCTTCTGGAGCTCTGACTTTGGGCATGTCCATGTCCCATCACATGGCACGAGAGTGAGGCAGACACGATGCCCACCTCCACCCAGTTTCACAAATGAATCTGCCTGTGGGTATGTTCACTTTGATAAAGTACAGCTCCATGATGTAGGATACCTGAATAGAGGATGCCAGTGTCCAGCAACTTGAGAGAAATTCAGAGACAAACAGATCTGAAAAAAATGGGATAGTATATTGGTTGGTCCATTTCTGAAAATGCGGTGGGGCCACAATCATGGCTAACCTGATCATCTATGGTATCTCCCAGGCAACAGCCATCCAAGAAGCTAGGTTTTAGGAGATGTGTATATTTCATGTTAGTTCAACCTTGTAAAAGGCTTCAAGATGTTTAACAACAAACCAAAAGTTAAATCAATAAAAGTTAAAACCTCATGTCCACATATACTAATTTCTGTGTACAGCACTCACTTGTTCAGCAAACTTATTGAACAGCATTTGTGTGCTAGAGACTGAGCACTGAGCTCACCAGGTGGGAAGTCTTTCACAGCACGAAAGATACTTAAAGAAACGGTCGTGATACAATGCACTACAAGCTTGCACAGCTTGCCCAGCCGTTCAAGACTAATGGCTAGGGCCAGGGACCTTCCCTGACAAGGTAGCATTTGGCTTGAGAGCTGGGTCTTAATTTATATTAGTATGTGTGAGGCCTGAGAGAGCTTGGTATGAAGCATGATATGATTAAAACACAGGGGTCATAAATAGGGAAAAGGTGGGAGATAGAGCTGGAAAGGCAGAGTATGGACAGACATCAAAAAGACTTCTGTGACATTTGTAGGCCAAGGATTTAAAACTTTAAATATGTTTTAGGTAATTGAAGCCATGATTGGTCAAGGGGTGGGGGTGAAAGCTAAGGACGATTTTAGGCATGGGTATAGGTTAATATTGCCAAACATATAGAAAGGTTACTATATGCTAGATACTTTTCTAAGCACATGGCATGTATAACGTATTTAATCTTTATGACTACCAATGAGGTAAATGCTTTTATCCTCCACTTAGAAAATGAGGAGACTGGGACACAGAGAGGTGAGACAGGGATGACAAAAATATTACTGGGTAGAGCCAGAACAGTTTAACTGCTGAGCACACGCTCCCTACCACAACCCTGCACTGCCTCTCAGATGAGGCTCTGGAGGAGGAGCTCTAGAGACAAAGACGACACTGGAAAGAAGAAACATGGGAACAACAGCACTTAGCCTCTGACAGACTGCAGCAAGTGGCTGTGATTCTGGCTTATCTGCCATCGTCAGAGAAAACCCAAACTTTCAGAAGTCAGTTGTTAACTCATGAAAATCCAAGGCCTTGACATGTTTAGCAAAAAGCACTCGGTGATTTTTCCAAAAGATGGCTCTATCTCCTTTCTGGATCCGGATGAAGGACGCATGATAGTTCTGGGGCACTCGGGTAATGGGACTCCCTGCAATGAACACTGTGGAAAGGTGGAGATGCACACAATCAAGATATTTTATGGTAACAAAAATGTACTAATCAGTACTAGAGTGAATTTGATGGGGATGAAGATGACATTTACTTGATAATTTATAGAATTTCTGTCATTGTTAAAGCCACAGTGATTTTCAGAGTATTAGGATCAGAGAAAGAATTACAGCTTACCCATACTTAAAAAGGGATTTACATAAATGGTAACAAGAGAGTGGCCTCTATTGGGCCATGTTCTGGGGGCCATTTACACATGTGGATTAGGGCTATAGTAACAGAGCACTGTTAGAGCACCTTCTGATTTCATCTCCTGGTAAACAACCTCACTGCCACCTCCCTGAGCTAGTACTACCCATCCATTTTACTGAGAGGCTAGGATTTTAAGAAATGTATTTCCTGGAAAGAGAACTCTATCTTATAAATGGAAGAAGAGGAGAAAGAGAGTTGTTTTTGAGATGAGGTGATGGTCAGTGTTTAGTGGCAAGGGCCGGTGACTTGGGGTGGCAGGGTCTGCACACCTCAAGCAACTGCATCTGGGCTCGGTATTTTATAAAATAAAATTTGATTTGGCATATAAAGGACATGGGTGTGGGTGCTATTGAGAAGCAAAGATAGAGACAGAGAGACAAAAACAGTGTTTTAGAACTATACAAGAAGGGGCTGGAACTAGGTAAAATGTTGTGAAGATGATGACAAGGGATGAATTCTAGAAAGATGGTGGTATAATTTTCAGAACTAAAGAATTACTTAAATAAATTTATTAGTGGTGAGGGAGACAGAAGAGTCAAGAAAACCTCTTAATTTACTCAGCACATGTTTTGAACACCTGGATTTATTAAGAACTAGAGATACTTGGGACGCCTGGGTGGCTCAGTTGGTTAAGCGGCTGCCTTCGGCTCAGGTCATGATCCCAGGGTCCTGGGATCGAGTCCCACATCGGGCTCCTTGCTCAGCGGGGAGCCTGCTTCTCCCTCTGCCTGCCTCTCCCCCTGCTTGTGTTCTGTCTCTCTGTCTGACAAATAAATAAATAAAATCTTAAAAAAAAAAAAAAAAGAACTAGAGATACAGACCTGGTCAGAAAAGGTCTCTGTCCTCATAGGAAACAGTAGTGAAAATATTCTAGGTGGACAGTGATACTATTAACTAAGAAAAAGAGCATGAGTGGAGAGGGGGAGAAAGGTCTGAAGAAAAGATATTAAAGCTGATGAGGTCAATTTTGAATGTGAGTTTGAGTTGCCACAAGGACCCTCAGGTGGAGACGTCTAGCAAGTTGTTGGCTGTTGGGTTTGCAGATCAAGAGAACCGGGATCACAAGCAAATAGAAGGTGGTCAACGTCTGATAAGGAGAAAAGATCACCTTTAGAAAACAGGTAGAGCAAAAAGGGGGCTGGGAAGGAAGCCTGAGTAACAACAATGTTTACATACAGGAAGTGCATCCAGCAAATGATGTGATGGAGAGGTCTGAAAAGAGATAAAAATTAGGATTGAATGAAGTCATGAAATTTGAAGAGAGTTTTGTTTCCTGCAATTGCTGTTGTCTTCAAATCCTTTGCTGGACGAAAAGCTCTTCCCAGTAACTAGCCCAGCATCTGACACAAGTGTGGTCCTTAATATCTATTGTTGAATTAGTGTCTATTAAAAGAGCTTAATTATTATTAATCTATTAACTAACATGCTATACCATGTCAAGTAAGTCAAAGACTAGAAAGCATCTACTGCATTTGCCAACCAGGAAATTCTTGGTAATATAAGGGAAGAACAGTTTAAGTGGCTGCAAAGAAAGAAACATAATATAATAATACTGGCTTTTAAAATGTTAGAAATGTAAAAACCTGTTATGGAGGGCATAGCAAACGCATAGTTTCCAGGCCATAATGCTTTTTTTTTTTTTTTAACAACAGTTTAACTAAAATGGAATTGCATTATATTACTTGGCTGACTGCTGGACTGATAGGAAAATATAATACAAAATAAAATAATTATAATAAAAGTATTAAAAAACACAAGGTGTTCAGTCATCAATATAATGCCAGATCATATTTACATCCTAAATAACACAATAAAGCAAATAAGTTCCAACTGTTGCTTAACCTGAAACTAGTTTAGGAACATAATAAACTTGCTTACAATGTGGCTTCATGGACCAAATGGACATTTCTTCCATAAAGCTTCCGCAGCAACATGTCTCTAGTTCTTATTCACAGAAACTGAAACTAATGAGTAAAGGATTGGCTGATTATCAAAAAAAAAAAAAAAAAAAGAATCAAATAAATCCTGGACCTCAACTTGGATTTAAGAAAATTTGTTTCTAAACAAGCACTTAAAAGCCCTGGAAAGTAATAAAATGAAAGGCAATTTGCACAGACTAATGGAGCAGCAAAAAGAGGAGGGAGTGGAGAATGGACACTGCGTAATGGAGGAAAAGTTTTGTTTTGGAATTTTGTTGTAAAATAGACTCTCCCTGGGCGCCTGGGTGGCTCAGTTGGTTAAGCGACTGCCTTCGGCTCAGGTCATGATCCTGGAGTCCCGGGATCGAGTCCCGCATCGGGCTCCCTGCTCAGCAGGGAGCCTGCTTCTGCCTCTGACCCTCCCCCCTCTCATGTGCTTGCTCTCTCTCATTCTTTCTCTCTCAAATAAATAAATAAAATCTTTAAAAAAAAAAATAGACTCTCCCTGATGATGAAACATTAGCTAATGACATCTAGAACTTTCTGTTGGAGCCATAACTTCAAGTTTGTATAACTGAACATTAAAACAGAAAACAATGCAACATAAAATATAAACCATATACTAAAATTTTGTAGTTAGAGAAGAAGCTTATGTCACAGGGATAAGTATCTCCCAATCAAAAACAAAATAAAACAACAACAACAAAAAACACTTTTTATGAGCCATTTAGCTTAGACATTTAATGCTAAGTGCTAATTCAACCCATGAAACATCTTGACAGTTTCTTTTTTTTCTTTTCCTTCTTATATAAGAGGGGGTTTTATTTTTCTAGTTAAACAAAAAAGGTAGAAAGGTCTACCTCAACACAGTTACTCTTCAATATTTATCAGTGGGTACACATGCAGCTCACTCCTCTTTCATACTCTTCTACCCTATGTGTAGGTGTCTATCTTTATTAGACTGTAAGTAACTTTGAGGTCAAGGGCTGTATCTCATTCATTTTTGCCTGAGCCCTAGCACTATATTTTATACTTAGTGCTCAATAAATATTGGTTAGATAAACAAATGATGATCTTTCAGGTGCCCTCAGATAATTTAGTCTCATGAAATCCACACTAGGAAACTAAATCATGTTTTTTATTGCCTCATAAATAATTTTATAATTTTTTCTGAAATTTTAAAAAATAGTAATGATCCAGGATAATCATATTTACTCTTCAATTCAAAGAGTCAAAGAAAACCTTATAATTTTGGTTATTTAAGTTAGACCGGGAGGTAGAGTTTAAATTCTTGGCTTTAAAGAAGATGTCCTTAGAGTACGAGTAAACATGCAAATGAAGACATGGGTGTTCCCAAAGGGCAGCAGGATGATACACAGCACCCACAAGTGGACTATGAGCTCTTCATTTCCAATCTGTCCTGGGATTTGTGTTTAGAGAATCAATTTCCTTGCAAATTATCCAAAAATGTAGTAGGAAAAGGAAAAGTTAGGTAAAGGAAAAAGAGTTTCCATTTGATATTAATAGGAAAATAAGATTTGGGGAATACTGGCTATAACCCACATGTAACTCTAGACATGATTCTATTCTAATTGCCAAGAAAAGAGTTGAGAGAGATACTATAGAATGAAGATGCTCATTTTCTTCCCTCTACTCTTCACATGAGTGTATATAATATAGATGAAAGAGAACACACCTTACAGCCAGAAATGCCTGGATGTGAAATGTTTGTTTTGTTTTAAAAATAAAACTTCTGTGTATTTAAGGTGTACAATATGATGAGTTGATGTATATATACATAGTGAAATGATTACTACCATCAAGGTAATTAAGGTATCATTTCCACACATAATGACCTTTTTTTTTTTTTTTGGTTTATGTGATGAGAGCATCTGAAATTGACTCTCTTAGGAAATTTCATATTCAATACAGTATAGTCATCATACTATAGTCATACAATAGTCATCATCCTATATAGTAGATCTCTCAACTTATTCATTCTGCATAACTACAGTTTTTTACCCTTTGACCATAATCTCCCCATTTTCTCCACCTCCCCACCTGGTGTAACTACGACTCTACTATCTGTTTCTATGCACTTGATTTTTTTCAGATCTCACATAAAAATTCTTACAATACATGCCCTAGTGTCTGGCACACAGAAGGTGCTCACTAAGTGTTGAATGAATGGATGAATAAATGAAATGATATAATACATCTGATTCTTAAACCACTGTTTGAATGAATTTTCCATTGTTTAGCAGCACTCATGTCAGGCAACAGTCAAAAGAACCTAGTGGTACAATGTAGCCAGGGTTCCCTTGAAGAACAAAGTATCAGACTGTGAGAAACTGCAATTGGCAGATCAGGTTGTGTGACCACAGGCACAAAGAATCCAAGTAATTTGGCAGGTAGAGCTAGATGTGAAGTGATTAAAGTTTGTGCTCAATGAATTATAGTGATAACAAGAATGTTTCTTGTTTCCCATTGTCACATTGAAGAGGGGTTTCTCTTTGCTTAAAATTGTCTTGGTTAACCCCAAGATTGTAATTCACTGAACCTCTTTCTAGAGAGTGTTCCCAGAGAATATAATTAGTCCCATACTGCATGTGGGACAGGGCTGAAGGTTCATGGAATCAGCTTGTCTTCCTATTTATTCTGCTCTTACCCAGCAGTTTGAGATTGAAATATGATTTTTGAAAGAATTATAAGGCAGGAAATCACTGAGAAGATAAAATGTACATCTATTCAGAGTGCTACTACTTTCTCACTTTCTAGCCTTTCCGAAATAAATGTGGGTCTAGAGGCTTCTCCCATTATGTTCACTTATTCTTGGCACATACACGTATACACACATTTTTGCTTTGTTAAATACTGCCTGATAAGGGGACAAAGAGAAAAGATAAGTTAAAGAAAAAAATCTGGAAGTCACTCTCCACTTATCTGTTTGGAAGTCACTCTCCACTTAAAGATATCCACTAATATTGACCTGAAGATAGTAGGCTGTTTTGCAACTAGATTACTAAGTCTTTTGGATATTTACCAAGCTTCATATAATCTGTAATTTAAGAAAAGCACTAAAGAAAACACAATTAAAAAATCATGAATTCAGGGTATTCTATTCTATATATACACACATGTCATACACACATACCAATGAGTGTCTGGATGTGTGGTGAGGTAATTCAATAGCAACTTTATTTTTAGACACCTAAAATGAAAATACATGAACAGAGTAATTTTACTACTTTCAAGTAATAAAAGTATACTTTCCTATAATACAGGGTTCTCACAATTTAGGAAGAGGTTCTCATCCCCCAGTCTTAGCTCATGAGTCTTTATTATATTCAATTTGAAGTGAGGTTAAGATAAGCCTGAAAGAAGTATAGAAATGGATTGTGGATTTCATACTACCATGGGACCGATATTTTGGTGTTTGTTAGTTTGTTTAATGGCTACTGCCTATTCATACCAAAATTATGTAGGTGGGTAATTTTGGAAATGTGCTTCTCATATTTTTTTTTCCTAATCTGATCGTGTATGGGAGTTGTAATTAATATATATACCATGCTTTGCATTTGAAAATGATTTTTGCAGCATGATTATGGGATTTAGGAAGGATAGGAATTTTTAATAGATAAAAAAACTTAGGCACACAGAGGCTGGAGAGCTTGTCTCTGATTTTATACCTACTAGGTGTAAGAGCTAGATCTCACACCCAGGTCTTATGACTAATTCCTGTGTGATTTTTGACTAAGCTGGACATTTATATAGGCATTTTAAAAATGAAAATATTTTTGTCTTACAACCACACCAAAGCTGCACCCCCCTCTTCTTTCTGCCTTAGCTCTTGGCTAAAACTCTTTCTGAGTTCTGAGGGTTAAGGCTCTGTACTAACTTCAAGGGCATTTGAAACAACACTATACACAATCATGCTGAAGTAAGAAAATAATCCGATTGCCTAGTCTAGTTAGCCAATTGCTCTTTTTAACACTTGAATCTCAACATGGCTAGTAGCTCACTATCACATATGTGCACATACCTGGAATGCTTCCTGCAAAATAGCAACTTATTTTTAAAGATTAAACCTGTATTTTGATTTTAATAAGATCTTTTGGGTAGATTAAGATAACTAAAATGGTTAAAATGAGTCTATGTAGATATAATTAAAAAGGGAACCACTACCACATTCTGATCTTCTGCCAATAGCAAGTTCTAAAAAATCCCTTTAGAAAAAAATTTTTAATTAAAAAAAAAACAAAAAACAGATTTTGAGGGAGGTAAGTTACCATTGCTGGCCAAATCAACATCACAATATTTTCCCCACTATGGCTGATATTATGATGACTCAAGTAGAATTTTTAAAATTAACTGTTCACTAATTATACTTTCATGTTTGCTCCCTAAACTAAGGTATAGGAATATTTAGAAGGCTGAATTAGATCATTCAGTTACTTGATCTTATATTTATGTGCTGTTCAGAGAATAAACTGGGTTTTGACCTATTTTATTCAGGTTTTTTTAAATAGGATCTAATTTTCTACTCTTTACATAAAACAAAACATAACTTAAGCTTCCTACCACCAGCATAATGAAAATGAGATTCACCGTTATGGGTCACATGAAAGTATAAATAACTCCTATAAGATTCTCCTTTTCAGATTGCAGTTGGTTGTCAAAGAATACTTTTTATAGGTACAAGATGTTCTAAGAATGTCTGATTAAAGTTAATTAAGGGAGTAAGAAAAAATATACTTGAAAATATCTGCTACAATTATGTTTTCTATAAATAGAGAAACCATATTTCTCATCACTACTTATTACCATAATTTGTCCTGTAGGGATTAAAAAAAAAACCTACATATTGTTCCTTAGACATCCATCTATTATTTAGTACCATTTTACAATTGCTGCTATCTTGATGTATTAATGGTGATGAATTTTGTTGTAGAAATTTTAAAAATCAATTTAGAAAAGGTTATTTAAATGTTTCATAATAATCTAATACAAAAAGAATGCTGTTTCATAAGGGTACCAAGTACAACCAGCAGCTATCCTATTGCAATAGCATAAAATCAGATTTTGGTACTCTGCCAGTGAACCAATTCAGACCATTATTAGTGAAAAACAACAGCAATGAATTTTCGGTGACTCAGCTTCAGTTTTCTGGACATACACACATGATTTTTTATTTTGATAAAAATAGAAATTATCTAAAAGAAACTTCCTTTGGTGCTCTAAAAAATAATGATATAGAAGAATCAGCTATGAGAGGGCGGAGCAAGATGGCGGAGGAGTAGGAGACCCGGATTTCGTTTGGTCTCAGGAATTCAGCTGGATAGGGATCAAACCATTCTGAACACCTACAAACTCAACAGGAGGTCGAAGAAAAGAAGAGCAACAACTCTCTCATCAGAAAAGCGACCACTTTCTGGAAGGTTTTTTCTGATTTGTTTAGAGTATATTTTCTGGGGACGTTGTTACTCTGCTAGCATTTTGTTCTCTCATTAATCTATTCTCCTCTGCACAAAATGACAAGACGGAAAAAATCACCTCAACAAAAAGAACAAGAGGTAGTACCGACTGCCAGGGACCTACTCAATACGGACATTAGTATGATGTCAGATCTAGAGTTCAGAATCATCACTTTAAAGATACTAGCTGGGCTTGAAAAAAATATGGAAGTTATTAGAGAAACCCTTTCTGGAGAAGTAAAAGAACTAAAATCCAACCAAGTAGAAATCAAAAATCTATTAATGAGGTGCAATCAAAAATGGGGGCGCTAACTGCTAGAATAAATGAGGCAGAAGAGAGAATCAGTAATATAGAAGATGAAATGATGGAAAATAAAGAAGCTGAGAAAAAGAGAGATAAACAACTACTGGATCACGAGGGCAGAATTCGAGAGATAAGCGATACCATAAGACGAAACAACATTAGAATAATTGGGATCCCAGAAGAAGAAGAAAGAGAGAGAGGGGCAGAAGGTATAATGGAGCAAATTATAGCAGAGAACTTCCCTAATTTGGGGAAGGAAACAGGCATGAAAATCCAGGAAGCACAGAGAACCCCTCTCAAAATCAATAAAAATAGGTCAACACCCCGACATCTAATAGTAAAACTTACGAGTCTCATAGACAAAGAGAAAATCCTGAAAGCAGCTCGGGAGAAGAGATATGTAACCTACAAGGGTAGAAACATTAGATTGGCAACAGACCTATCCACAGAGACCTGGCAGGCCAGAAAGGACTGGCAGGATATATTCAGAGCACTAAACGAGAAAAATATGCAGCCAAGAATACTATATCCACCTAGGCTGTCATTGAAAATTGAAGGAGAGATAAAAAGCTTCCAGGACAAACAAAAACTAAAGGAATTTGCAAACACAAAACCAGCCCTACAGGAAATCTTGAAAAGGGTCCTCTAAGCAAAGAGAGACCCTAAAAGCAACATAGACCAGAAAGGAACACAGACAATATACGGTAACAGTCACCTTACAGGCAATACAATGGCACTAAATTCCTATCTTTCAATAGTTACCCTGAATGTAAATGGGCTCAATGCCCCAATCAAAAGACACAGGCTATCAGACTGGATTAAAAAACAAGACCCATCGATATGCTGTCTGCAAGAGACTCATTTTCGACCCAAAGACAGCCCCAGATTGAAAGTGAGGGGGTGGAAAACCATTTACCATGCTAATGGACACCAAAAGAAAGCTGGGGTGGCAATCCTTATATCAGACAAATTAGATTTTAAACCAAAGACTGTAATAAGAGATGAGGAAGGACACTATATCCTACTTAAAGGATCTATCCAACAAGAAGATCTAACAATTGTAAATATCTATGCCCCTAACATGGGAGCAGCCAATTATATAAGCCAATTAATAACAAAAGCAAAGAAACACATCGACAACAATACAATAATAGTGGGGGACTTTAACACCCCCCTCACTGAAATGGACAGATCATCTAAGCAAAAGATCAACAAGGAAATAAAGACTTTAAATGACACACTGGACCAAATGGACTTTACAGACATATTCAGAACATTCCACCCCAAAGCAACGGAATACACATTCTTCTCTAGTGCCCATGGAACATTCTCCAGAATAGATCACATCCTAGGTCATAAATCAGGTCTCAACCGGTACCAAAAGATTGGAATCATTCCCGGCCTATTTTCAGACCACAATGCTTTGAAACTAGAGCTCAATCACAAGACAAAAGTCAGAAAGAACTCAAATACATGGAAGCTAAAGAGCATCCTACTGAAGAACGAATGGGTCAACCAGGAAATTAAAGAAGAATTAAAAAAATACATGGAAACCAATGAAAATGAAAACACAACTATTCAAAATCTTTGGGATGCAGCAAAGGCAGTCCTAAGAGGAAAGTATATAGCAATACAAGCCTTTCTCAAGAAGCAAGGTCTCAAGTATACAACCTAACCCTATACCTAAAGGAGCTGGAGAAAGAACAGCAAATAAAGCCTAAACCCAGCAGGAGAAGAGAAATAATCAAGATCAGAGCAGAAATCAATGAAATAGAAACTAAAAGAACAGTAGAACAGATCAACGAAACTAGGAGCTGGTTCTTTGAAAGAATTAACAAGATTGATAAACCCCTGTCCAGACTTATCAAAAAGAGAAGAGAAATGACCCACATCAACAAAATCATGAATGAAAGAGGAGAGATCACAACCAACACCAAAGAAATACAAACAATTATAAGAACATATTATGAGCAACTCTATGCCAGCAAATTAAATAACCTGGAAGAAATGGATGCATTTCTAGAGATGTACCAACTACCAAAACTGAACCAGGATGAAATAGAAAACCTGAACAGACCTATAACCACTAAGGAAATTGAAGCAGTCATCAAAAATCTCCCAAAAAACAAAAGCCCAGGGCCAGATGGCTTCCCAGGGGAATTCTACCAAACATTTCAAGAAGAATTAATACCTATTCTTCTGAAACTGTTCCAAAAAATAGAAATGGAAGGAAAACTTCCAAACTCATTTTATGAGGCCAGCATTACCTTGATCCCAAAACCAGACAAAGACCCCATCAAAAAGGAGAATTACAGACCAATATCCCTGATGAACATGGATGCAAAAATTCTCACCAAAATACTAGCCAATAGGATCCAACAGTACATTAAAAGGATTATTCACCATGACCAAGTGGGATTTATCCCTGGGCTGCAAGGTTGGTTCAACATCCGCAAATCAAACAATGTGATACAATACATTAACAAAAGAAAGAACAAGAATCATATGATCCTCTCAATAGATGCAGAAAAAGCATTTGACAAAGTACAGCATCCTTTCTTGATCAAAACTCTTCAGAGTATAGGCATAGAGGGTACATACCTCAATATCATAAAAGCCATCTATGAAAAACCTACAGCGAATATCATTCTCAATGGGGAAACACTGAGAGCTTTCCCCCTAAGGTCAGGAACGCGGCAGGGATGTCCACTATCACCACTGCTATTCAACATAGTATTGGAAGTCCTAGCCACAGCAATCAGACAACAAAAAGAAATCAAAGGCATCCAAATTGGCAAGGAAGAAGTCAAACTCTCACTCTTTGCAGATGATATGATACTTTATGTGGAAAACCCCAAAGACTCCACCCCAAAACTGCTAGAACTCATACAGGAATTCGGTAAAGTGGCAGGATATAAAATCAATGCACAGAAGTCAGTGGCATTCCTATACACCAACAACAAGACAGAAGAAAGAGAAATTAAGGAGTCGATCCCATTTACAATTGCACCCAAAACCATAAGATACCTAGGAATAAATCTAACCAAAGAGACAAAGGATCTGTACTCAGAAAACTATAAAATACTCATGAAAGAAATTGAGGAAGACACAAAGAAATGGAAAAACATTCCATGCTCATGGATTGGAAGAACAAATATTGTGAAGATGTCAATGCTACCTAGAGCAATCTACACATTCAATGCAATCCCCATCAAAATACCATCCACTTTTTTCAAAGAAATGGAACAAATAATCCTAAAATTTGTATGGAACCAGAAAAGACCCCGCATAGCCAGAGGAATGTTGAAAAAGAAAAGCAAAGCCGGCGGCATCACAATTCCGGACTTCCAGCTCTATTACAAAGCTGTCATCATCAAGACAGCATGGTACTGGCACAAAAACAGACACATAGATCAATGGAACAGAATAGAGAGCCCAGAAATGGACCCTCAACTCTATGGTCAACTCATCTTTGACAAAGCAGGAAAGAATGTCCAATGGAACAAAGACAGTCTCTTCAACAAATGGTGTTGGGAAAATTGGATAGCCACATGCAGAAGAATGAAACTGGACCATTTCCTTACACCACACACAAAAATAGACTCCAAATGGATGAAAGACCTCAATGTGAGACAGGAGTCCATCAAAATCCTAAAGGAGAACACAGGCAGCAACCTCTTTGACCTCAGCCGAAGCAACTTCTTCCTAGAAACATCGCCAAAGGCAAGGGAGGCAAGGGCAAAAATGAACTATTGGGACTTCATCAAGATAAAAAGCTTTTGCAAAGCAAAGGAAACAGTCAACAAAACCAAAAGACAACCAACAGAATGGGAGAAGATATTTGCAAATGACATATCAGATAAAGGGCTAGTATCCAAAATCTATAAAGAACTCATCAAACTCAACACCCAAAGAACAAAGAATCCAATCAAGAAATGGGCAGAAGACATGAAAAGACATTTTTCCAAAGAAGACATCCAAATGGCCAACAGACACATGAAAAAGTGCTCAATATCGCTCGGCATCAGGGAAATCCAAATCAAAACCTCAATGAGATACCACCTCACACCTGTCAGAATGGCTAAAATTAACAAGTCAGGAAATGACAGATGTTGGCGGGGATGCGGAGAAAGGGGAACCCTCCTACACTGTTGGTGGGAATGCAAGCTGGTGCAGCCACTCTGGAAAACTGTATGGAGGTTCCTCAAAAAGTTGAAAATAGAGCTACCATATGATCCAGCAATTGCACTACTGGGTATTTACCCCAAGGATACAAAAGTAGGGATCCGAAGGGGTACGTGCACCCCGATGTTTATAGCAGCAATGTCCACAATAGCCAAACTGTGGAAAGAGCCAAGATGTCCATCAACAGATGAATGGATAAAGAAGAGGTGGTATATATATACAATGGAATATTATGCAGCCATCAAAAGGAATGAGATCTTGCCATTTGCAACGACGTGGATGGAACTGGAGGGTATTATGTTGAGTGAAATAAGTCAAACAGAGAAAGACATGTATCATATGATCTCACTGATATGAGGAATTCTTAATCTCAGGAAACAAACTGAGGGTTGCTGGAGTGGGGGGTGGGGTGGGAAGGATGGGGTGACTGGGTGATATACACTGGGGAGGGTATGTGCTCTGGTAAGCGCTGTGAATTGTGCAAGACTGTTGAATCTCAGATCTGTACCTCTGAAACAAATAATGCAATATATGTTAAGAAAAAAAAAAGAAGAAGAAGAAGGTAGCGGGAGGGGAAGAATGAAGCGGGGGAAATCGGAGGGGTAGACGAACCATGAGAGACGATGGACTCTGAAAAACAAACAGGGTTCTAGAGGGGAGGGGGGTGGGAGGATGGGTTAGCCTGGTGGTGGGTACTGAGGAGGGCACGTTCTGCATGGAGCACTGGGTGTTATGCACAAACAATGAATCATGGAACACTTCATCTAAAACTAATGATGTAATGTATGGGGATTAACATAAGAATAAAAAAAAAATTAAAAAAAAAAAAAAAGAATCAGCTATGAGCTCAAAAAAAAAAATAATGATATAAAAATGCCTAACTACACTGTAGTTAAACAGATTATACATAAGGAAAAGACATCCCTGCAGAGATGTTAGGGGACTCTTTTATTACTTTAGCTGAGATGATATCAGGCAGGATGGGCAAAAGAGCTCTATAGAAGTACTCCAAAATGAGATTCCAAGAGTGTGACAGAGTGGCAGACTCTCATGGCAATCTGGTTAATGGGTTCTCTTTTTGAAGAATAAGACATTCTCATTCACTCCAGCATACTCCTATACAGAGCTTAAATTAGACAACCAATGCTAATATAACAAACTCTAGGGTAGTCAAGCAAAGATAGGGAAATGCACTTACCCCAGGCTTGAAATAAAAGAAAAGCTTCTTAGAGGGATACAGTCTTTGCTGCAGTCTGAAGGATGAGCAAGAATTAGTTAAATAAGGTTGAGAAACAGGGGAAGAAAAGGCAGGATACATCAGGCAGAGAGAATAGCTTGTGGAAATATTGGGAGGCTGTGAAAATATGGCCCACGGAAGGAATTAGAATAAACTTATAATGCCTACATGTAGAGTAGGAGAAAAGAAATGTTATGAAATACGTATGAGAATGTATTGGTAGAGCAAGACCTAAACAAGGAACTTGTAAACAAATAAGAAGATAATAGATTTTAACCTAACCATATTGATAATTATATTAAACATACATGGTCTAAATAAATGAATTAAAAGGTAGAATCATCATATTGGATTAAAAAAAGCAATAACTAATTATAGCTGTCTACAACAGACTCATTTTAAATATAAACACAGAAGGATTAAAAGTAAAAAGATGAAAAAAGATATTCCATGCACCACTAGTTCAAAGAAAGCTGGGTTGGCTATATTAATAGCAGAAAGAATAAATCTCAGACCAAAAAATATTACCAGGAACAAGGAAGAGCATTATATGATGATAAAAAAAAAATGAGTTCATCAAGATAACATAATGACCCTAAATGTGTACAGGCTTAATAACAATTTCAAAATACATGAAGTAAAAACTGACAATTTAAAGGAGAAATAGACAAGACCATAATAACAATTCGACATTTTAACACTTCTCTCTCAGAAAGAACAGGAACTAAGGACAAACCTGTAAGACTACAGAATTAAGAATGTAGGAGACTTGACTAATATTATCGGTGAAGTTAACCTAATTGACAATTCTAAAACTCCACACAAGAACAAAATATACAATCTATTCAAGTGTATATGGATCATTCACCAAGATAGGTCATATTCTGAGCCATAAAAGATACATCAACAAATTTAAGAGGATAGAAATCATACAAAAATATTCCCTGACCACAATATTAAACTAGAAATAAATCACAGAAAGATATCTGAAAAATCCCCAAATACCTGAAAATTAAACAACTTATTTATAAGTAACACAAAATTCAAGGAGGAATTCACACGGAAAATTAGAAAATGTTTTGAATTGAATGAAAATGAAAATACAACCTAACAAAATTTGTGCAATATAGCCAAAGGAGAGTTTAGGGGGAAATGTATACTTTCAGATGTTTATACTAAGAAGAAGAAAGGTCTCAAATCAATGAGCCAAGCTTCGCTATTAGGATATTAGGAAATAAATAGTAAACCCAAACAGATAGGAAGAAATAGTAAAGATACAAATATCCATAACATACAAAACAGAAAAATGAAAGGAAAATCCATAAAACCAAAAGTTGTTTCTTGGAAAATACCAATAAATTTGATAAATCTGTAGCCAGACTGATCAAGGAAAAGAGAAGACATATAACAGGAATGAGAGAAGACATCACAATAGATTCTACAGACATCAAGAAAATAATAAGAGAACATTAAAAAGATAAAAAAGGAATGCCAATCAATTTGACAACTTAGATGAAATGACAAATTCCTGGAAAAATACAAACTATCAAAACTCACTCAAGAAGAATTATATAACCTGAACATTCCTATAATCTATTAAAGAAATCCAATTTATTAAAGAATTAGTTAAAACTATCCCACAAAACATCCCCAGGGACCAGATGGCTTTACTTGGTAATTTTTAACAAACATTTGAGGATGATATAATACCAATTCTATACAAAGTCTTTCATAAAATAGATGAGGAGGGAACATGTCCTCACCCATTTTTTAAAAAGCCAGCATTACTCTGATATCAAAGTTGCACAAAGTCTTGATAAATAATCAAAATTAAAGACCAATATACCTACTGAACATAGAGACAAAAAAAAAGAAAAAAAGAAAAAAACCCAAAACCCTTTAAAATAGAAAATTGAATTTAGCCATATATAAAAAAGATAGTGAGTCATAACTAAGTGAAATCAATCCCAAAAGGCAATGTCAGTTTGAGATTAGAAAACCAATCAAATTAATTTACCATATGAACAATCTAAAAAAGCAAAACCATAAGATTATCTTAAAAATTCAGAAAACCATTGTCAAAAGTCAGCATAATCCAGACAAAAATTTTCAGCAAAGGAGATTTCCTAAACCTAATAAAGAACATTTCAGAAAATCTTAAATTTAACATCACACTTAATGGTTGGTAAAAGACTGAATTTTTTTCCCTAATATCTGAGATAAAGCAAAGATATTGGCTGCCAACATTTCAATTCAATGGTGTATTAGACCTGTACCCCTGAAACAAATAATGCATTATATGTTAATAAAAAAAATAAATAAGTTCTAGCCAAAGCAATAAGGCAAGTAAAAGAAATAGTAGGCATACAGATGAGAAAGGAAGAAGTCAAACTATTTATTTGCAAATGATGACTTTCTACATAGAAAATCCTAAGGAATCTTCAAAAATTCTATTGAAATTGATAACCTGAGTTTAGTAAGACCACAAGGTAAAATTTCAACATGCAAAAATTAACTGTATTTCAGCATTCAATGGCCACAAACAATTGGGAAGGAAAATGAAAAAGTATCATTTACAACAGCATCAAAAAATGAAATAAGTTCAAATTTAACAAAATACTTCACTATGAAACATTGCTGAGAGAAGTTAAAGAAAACTTAAACAAATGAAAATATATTACCCTGTTTACAGATTAGAAGACACAGGACTGTTAAGATGTCAATTCTCTCCATATTAATCCATAGATTCAACCCAATTCCAATCATAATCCCAGCTGGTTTTGGGTGGGTTTTTTGAGAAAATGAAAAGTTGATTCTAAAATTTATATGGGAATGCAAAAGACCTAGAATAGCCAAAACAAATTTGAAAAAGAAGCACAGATTGTAGGATGCACTCTACTTTATTCTAAGACTTACTATAAAGCCACAATAGTCGGGGCGCCTGGGTGGCTCAGTTGGTTGAGCGACTGCCTTCGGCTCAGGTCATGATCCTGGAGTCCCGGGATCGAGTCCCGCATCGGGCTCCCTGCTCAGCAGGGAGTCTGCTTCTCCCTCTGACCCTCCCCCCTCTCATGCTCTCTCTCATTCTCTCTCTCAAATAAATAAATAAATAAATAAAATCTTTAAAAAAAAAAGCCACAATAATCAAGACCTTATAGCACTGGCATAAAGATAAACACATATATAAACAAAATCAATACATTGAACCACACATATATAGTCAATTGATTTGCAATGAAGCAACCAAGGTAATAAAGTGGGGGCAAGGAAAGTGCTGGAATGATTATGTATCCATATGAAAAACAACAACAACAAAATTTACACCCTTACCTCACATGGTTTGAAGGAAAAACAAAACAAAACCCAACAGAACAAAACCTCAGAGTGCAAACAGATCCACATATAAGAGCTAAATCATGCAATTTCTAGAAGGAAACATGAGAAAATCTTTGTGACCTTGAGTTAGACAAAGATTTCTTACTTTGGTATCAAAAGTATGATCCATCAGAAGAAAAAAGTAAATTGCACATCATCAAAATTAAAAACATCTGTTCTTCAAAAGGCACCTGGCAGTTTCTCAGGAAATTAAATATATATTTATTATATAATCTACCAGTAGAGCATCACTCTTAGGTATTTAACCAAGAGAAATGAAAAATTGTGTCTACAAAAAGATCTGTATACAAATGGTCACAGAAGCTTTATACATAATAGCTTCAAACTGGAAACAAAACAAAAATCCATAAACTGATAAGTAGATTATGAAATGTCCATACTAAGGAATTCTATTTACTTACACTAAAAAGGAAAAATTTCTGCCTAGCACCAGTTTAAATGTGCTACACTGAAAAAGACATCATTTTGAAAATTTTGCGAATGTCATTACCAACATGAAAACAGCAAATTAGCAACATTTTTCAAATAACGTCCTTCTCAAGTGTAATCCACTTAAGCCAGTGTTAGGAAGAAAAAAAACAACAGATGAATGTGTTAGCATATATATTTCAGTCATTTTATTAACATTTGTTTCAATTACTCATTATTACTTCATAAAAAGTAATAGTTTAATAATTCACAAAGCAAAGATAAATCACATAAGATGGAATGATAAAAGGTACCACTCCTCCAACGTCCCCCCTCCCAGAAAAGAAACTCTCAAAACTAGGGAGCCTGTAAATGTAAGAGAAACCTTTAATTAACTTGGGAAACTAAAAGCAACTTTTATAAGGCAATCCTAGTAACAAGACATGCTCAGATGAGCACATAAGCACATAATAAAAAAGAACAAGAAGTTATTTCAGGTTATGTCACTGACTAGGCATTTACATGCAGTTCAAATGAAGCCAAAATTAAGATTTGTTAATGCTATTAACTAGATAAACAATACAGTCTTAATTCTACATTTTATTATGTTTTTATTTAAATTGCAATACATATTGATTGTAGAATGAGCACAAGCATAACTATGAAAAGGCAACCACACTCGGAAAAGCCTGCTGCCCTTACCAATGTGATTGAATTGCAGATCTAAACACTAGTAATTAAAGGACCCAGCTGCTGTGTTTCTTTGTGTATTCTAGTCAATTGGCAATATTCTTCCAATTTTTTTTCAAGAATTTCTGGAATCTCAGCTAGAGGAATTCTTTTACTGGAAAAAATTATCAGACACTTGGAATTTGGTACCCATAATACTGACTTAAAAGTTATGTATGCACAACTATGGACCCCCTACGGATTCCTGGGTAAATCAATTAAAAACTAGGCAAGTTAACAGTGAAAGACATAGAAAAGCGAAACAAACTTTGGGACTATCTTAAAAACTTAAAGTTCTCTTCTAAAAATTTGGCTCTAGTAGTTGTAGGAAGAGAGAGCTAAATTAAAAGATTTTTTAAAAAATTTAATATTGAAGAAAAAATTGCTAAGTGCAGTCAAATGTACCATATACTGTGTACAAGATACCATACAGATTAGCTCATTCAAGCTTCACATCAACCCTATGAGACAGGTGTTACTATGGTCCCCTTTTTAAACAAAAAAGAGATATAAAAATTTAGGTAAATTGCCCACATTACCATCTCTAGTAAACGGCAGAAGCAGAAGTCAAACTTAGGCAGTCTGCTTCTAGAATCTGTTTTCTTAAACATTAAGCTACATTGTTTAGTAAAGTTTTATATCTTAAATTAATAATGTCCTTTATATTAAAGTTGACCACTTTTGAATGGCCCTGTTTCTTTGTCAAATTCGCCTTAAGAATTAAGAAACTCTATGGAATTAAAAAAAAAACACACACACAACTGTGCAGCTTAATGTATTCTGATGAATTTTAGTAACTTGCAATTGTAGCATGTATTTGTTCTTGCTGGCCACCCCCCTCTTTCATTTTATTAATTTCCTACAGGAAATTGCAAGTTAATAGGAAAAGCAGCACTGGAACTGCCTCACATCCTATAGTTATTAATTAAAGCAAAATCTGGTTCAGTAATTTTGGATACTAAAAATATAGAGTTAAACAAAGTTGACTGCCTCTTGAAATGAAATTTCAACTTCAATAGTCTGTCTAAAAAAATTATGCATTAAAATCAACATCTTCCCTTAAAGAAATTCTCCACAAAATTTTCAGAGAATAAAGCAACTCAATATCTGACCGTTCCTCTCTAAGACTTCCGAAGTGAAAGGAATCCAAGAAACCCGAAATAAATTATTCAAGTTTAAATAAGTTTCTTTTAAAGGCAGTTAGTCACATCATTCTACTATATTCCCATCTACAGGTTATTACCCACAATCAGTAAAGCAAGAAACTGCACAAACTACCTTATTAATTTTATATAATGGTTAGTAAACTTTATAGTATACTGTACTATAAAACTTTTAAATGTTTCAGATGGTTTTAGATCACACTGGATAATCTATTGTTTTATGTGGCATAAAGTGTTAGGTAAGTAGATATCATGCTGGGAAAATGCACATAATTTCTGAATGTGAAAATCCATTTTACTGTAGAGTTTTCTTACACAATATAAGGTTATTATTGGGTTGATTTTTAGAATCTAGGTCTTTAAAAGTCCCTAACTGACAAACATGCCAGCTATGTCTTCAAGCCACAGGCTGCTTGTACATACATGCATCCTCCTGCTGCTGAAGAAACCAGCATCCTGTCAAGTTAAAGTTGCCTTTTGGTTCTATCAGAATATGCACTACTAAACTCCCTGATAATCTCTCAACACACCTCTAGCAAAGCAGAGGTAAACAGGTGATGCCGCAGTGGAGTGAAATAGATGGGAAAAATAGTGAATAGTAAATGTTTGATTTAGAACAGCTAAAACATGAGTGGTATGAAGTTGCAGATTATCTAACCATTGTTTTATGCATTTATGAAAATCACCTTACAGAATCGGAAATGGTGAACAGAAAACGGACCCGTGGAAGTAGATAACTTCAAGACGTAAAGACACTGTTAAAAAAAAAAATGTGTTATCTTGAAACCACTACAAGTTGCTTTCATAGGAGAGTAAAGCGTCCAAAAATGACTTTAGATGCCCTCTTCTGGGACTGGTAGAGTTTCCCATAGTCAAGGGACTAAGGACTAAAAGGACTGTAGATAAGACCACAGTGGGTTGTTGGGCTGAATAACAAAGGAACATCCTTTTCCACCCTTAGTAGGAAGATGGGGAATCTTTGAGTGTGAATGCGTACCCCCTCAAAAAAAAAACCTCCTTGTTTTCCTAAGATGCATACTGCACTGAAATCCATCTTCATCCACCCAACCCACATATAAACATGCAGCTTGCAAATTATTCTTTAGATTTAACCTATACTTTGATAGACTAACCTATAAACTAACCTATGGTTACATTAACCTTCTTTAACATGAACTGAGATATGTTCCCAAGGAGTTGTAGAAAATAAATTCTTTGCATATTAAATAATATTTTCAAGTTGACTCTCCTATAATTTTAGTACGTTTCCCACTGGGGGCATATGTAGGAGGGAGGAAACCACCTCTACTACATAATATCAAATGCACTAAAAAAATTGTGGTTTTCATTTTCGGGTTCCTGTGCCTTTGACGTTTGTAGCATGCATGAATTCAAGCATTTTGCATGTCTTGGGGAGATGTTAGTAAAATGCACAATCAAGACAGGTGAGTTTGAAAGACAGTGCATAAAGTCGGTAAGAGCCATGTAGGGAGTAGTAGGCAAAGCTGGATTCAGGTTCTGGACCCCTTTTTAGTTGCTGTGAGTCTTGGACAAGCCATTTAATGTTCTAACCTTCATTCTGTTCTTTCCTAAAGTTATGATAGCAATGGCTCCTATAAGAATTACAAAGATGACTATCCAACATGCCATTTTAGTCATTTCAGGCTGCTACAACAGAATACCATCAACTGAATGGCCTAAACAATTGACATTTATTTCTCACAAAATCTCTGGAGGCTGGAAGTCTTATATCAGGGTGCCAACATGGTCAGACTGTGGGTGAGGACCCTCTTCCTGGTTTGCAGGTGGCCAGTTTCTGGCTGTGTCTTCGAACAGCCCAGAAAGCTCACCTCTCCCCTATCTCTTAAGGACACTCCACCCTCATGACCTAATCACCTCCCAAAGGCCCCACCTTCAAACATCATCACAAATGGGGATTAGGGCTCCAACATATGAATGGATGAGGGTGGGCACAAATGTTCAGTCCATAGTACATGCTCACCACAGTACCTGGCATGTAGTAAAAACAAACTGAATTTCAGCTATACGAACCTGACACATTCAATTAAAATGCACATCAATTGTTAATTATATAAAAAATGTATTTCCTAGTTCATACACATCTCATTATATTTGTACCTATTGGCAAGGCCACAACCCTAAGTACCAAGGGGATGTCCATAACTAAAGAAAAATACAAGATAAGATGTAAAAGGAATAAGTGAATATGTATATAACAAAGTATACCTGTTCTGACTTTACTTTTGGAAGAGTCTATTTATATGTAAATAATTATGGTTATTATTTCCATAGAAGAGGAAAAATACATGGAAAAAATGGTCTATACAGAAATCTTCTTGGGATTCAATCTGTAGTAAAGATTGTGCTTAATCAAAAAGATATATAAAAAAGCCATTCACTTAAAATTTAAAAAAAGAAAAAAAAACCTGTGGCAAAAAGAAATCATGCCAGAGTAAAGCCCCTTCCATATTTCTAAGTGGAAATTATACACAAGGGGAATCTAAAAATAGAATGTAATTCTATTTATTCTTATTAACAGTTTATGTAGTGATGTTTTATCTGCAAGATCACAGAAAACCATAAATGTAGTCTGTGTAAAAAATGTAGTCCTGGGCGCCTGGGTGGCTCAGTTGGTTAAGCGACTGCCTTCGGCTCAGGTCATGATCCTGGAGTCCCGGGATCGAGTCCCGCATCGGGCTCCCTGCTCAGCAGGGGGTCTGCTTCTCCCTCTGCCCTCTTCCTTCTCGTGCTCTCTGTCTCTCATTCTCTCTGTCTCAAATAAATAAATAAAATCTTTAAAAAAAAAATGTAGTCCTTGCTCATATTTCAACAATGGGTTAATTTACTTCTTTCTTTAATAACTGTTGGTAGATTCATGTCATTGCAAAATATTGGATCCTTCGGGGGAAAAATGATGCACCATTTAAAAATATTAACATATAAATTTCATTGTAAGAGGATTAGGACCCAAGTAATCCTGCCAAATTAATTTAGGTAAGTATACTAGGTAAATAAATCAGCATCTTTTTACTTCTAGAAAGCACTCCAAGCAATTTCAAGTCATTAAAAATACTTTTAGCTGCAACATTTTGCCTTTTAGTGCAGTCTTAATGGTTACATGACAGCATTTCTACCACTGGCTGTATGGCATTTATGTCCTGAGAGCAGTAGCATTTTAGAGAACTACAACAAAAACTAAAATCAGGAGTAATTTTTGCACAAGTCTTAAAAAAATTGTTAAATCAAAAATGACAAAATAGTTGTAAGCTCTTGTAAATTCTAATTTTATACATTCTTTTTACCAAACATTTAATGAGAGATGAGCCCTTCCTAAAAAGATGCATAAACAGGTAACAAATTGCAAAGGGGTAAGGAGTCCCTGGATAGCGCTTTAGAAAAGTTTTACCAATTTTCTGATTTGCTGATCTATGAACTAGTCTTATAGGCTTGTGACTTAGTTTCTCTTAAGTCTACCAATGTCTCATATAGATGAATGTCATTATTTTCATCTCTGTTTAGATTAACAGCCAAGTCCCACAAGGCAAGAGATAGCAATTATTTTCATTTTATACTGCTATTATGAAATACTGCTTTTTTAAAAATGTACTTCTGGAGAATGAGAATTGTTCACCAACATATTTTAAAATGAATTTCAGGTGTATGAATGCCAGAGAGAAAATAATGTAATCTCAAAATATAACTTCATATGAATTGTTTTTATAATGATTTTGTATTTTTTTCCACTAAGTTTTCTCTAACAATAATGATTAATTCTTTTTTTTTCTTCCTGTGCCACTTTTATAAACTTTTGACAATTAGTATATTTTTTTCAAGGAAAAGTATGATGTATTTATAGATTCTATAGGATAAGGATGAGAGGCTTCTCTTTCCTGGACAGAATTAGACTTTTAGTTTCATTTCATAAGCCTGAGAGGAATGGCTTCTATCACTTCCATGTCGAATGGTGACTCCCCTAAAATAGCAACAAAATTGGCTTTTTAAAAGCCTGTTCATAAGACAAAGTTGAGTTCACTGCTTACCACCACAAGAGAGACCACTTCCTTAACACACTTTTAGAAACCTCCCAGAACACGGAGAGCAAGGTGGGGTATTTAAGAGGTTTCCTTAGGGTGGAATTGAAGGTGGAAGTTCTGGTTTCAGGCAGGTCCTCCAGGGGAGGTTTGACTGGGGTTGCCTAAGGATTACTATATAATAGTTTAGAATTGGTGGACACACAGGGGAAGGGTTCAAAGTGAATCTTGGAGATTAAGCAATCATCTGATGCTATTTATTGAAAGTTGAGTAGTTTAATATTCCTTTAAATGGATTTTCAAAAAGTTCCTGAAAGGAACAAGAATATTATTCGCCAATTTTATCTTTCTGGGCAAGAGCTTCTTGGAATGGTGAAGTCATGTCTTCAGAATAAAGTCATATTAATGAAGGCAACTGAAAAGTGGTCACATTGATGTAAACTCAGAGCTATGTGGGTAGAGGTCATCTTGGTTCTTAACTAATATAGTCCAAAAAGAAGATCCTCCATCCACAAATAAAATAATTTAAGAGTTTAGAAAGTGAACAATGGTTAACCACATAATTTGCATTTCAAATATAATAATATTCCAATACTCTTATTGCAAATAAAGGGCAGAATGATTTATTAAACACAATTGGACACATAATAATTCACTGAAATTTCAGAACCTTCTGCATCCAAGTTTTATTCTCTCTTTCTCTTACTGGCCTTTACTCTTGTTCTCCCTCATTTGTTCTCTCCATGGCAAAGCACCCTACCTCATCTTAAGGTTTTCTAAGTTGCCATAAAGACTGTAGTCCCTAAAGGATATGTATTTCCTCAAGGTCAAAACAGGCAATCATTTAAAGTCAGACAAGAATTAACTAGACTACCATTACCAGAAGTCTGAGCCATTAACTAATGGAAAACTCAGAGCATTAAAACAAGAGAGAAAGGGCTTACCCTTCCTTACCAGAAAGAAAGACTAGAGTAAGACTAGATAGATGGGAAATCCTCAGGTTTGGGTGCAGACAATGACCGGAAAGACAAAAAGTCTGCCATCTTGATCAAGAGCTGGAAAATGAGGATGTGAACTTGCCTCTGAGGCAGGTATGGGTCAGCAAAAGGCCTTTCACTTTCATAATTAAAGAAAATTAAAAAGTCATTGTCTTAGTTCAGCTGCTATAACAAAATACCACAGATTAGATGGTTCAAACAATAGACATTTATTTATCACAGCTCTGGAGGTTGGGAAGTCTGAGATCAGCATGCCAGCATAGTTGGGCTCTGGTGAGAACTCTCTTCCTGGCTTCTAGGAGGCTGCCTTCTTGCAATGTCCTACATGGAGGGGTAGAGAGGGCTGGGGCTCTCTGATCTCTGATTTCTTCTTCTACAGGCAATAATCCCACCATAAGGACTTCAACCTCATGACCTCATCTGAACCTAATTAACCCCCAAAGGTCACATCTACTAATACCATCACACAAGGAGTTAGGGCTTCAACACTCGAGAAATACATTCAGTCCTTGAGAGCCATAGCGGGAGTCTTTGGTGTGAGAGGTGAGCAGGGAAGGAACAGAGATAAAGGACAAAGTTGGAAGCTTCTCTTTCCTGGGCAGAATCAGACCTATGGGGCTAAGCAAACAGAGATGGCAACATATATCATTATTTTTCTTCTTTGTTTCAAAAATGTCTTTCTCTCCCTTCTCTTTCTCTCTCCACTTTTCCCCCTACCTCCCCCAATTTCCTTCCTTCCTTTACCAGTGAAATTATGAAGAGTATGGCAGGGGAGTCAGACAGTCTTTAATTCTTACTTAGGTCTAAAAGCACATACTTAGCTGTACAATCTTAGGACAGGGACTTTTCTTCTCTTAGCGTCTGATTCTTTAACAACAGAATAAAAATATCAGTACCTAACCTTATAGGTTACTATAAGGATTAGAGATAAAGCATGTAACCTGGCTGGTACGGTATCTGATCTTAAAAAATGGTACAGTAGAACCTTGCCTAATGCAATCAGGCATGTCTGCTATAGTTCGAATGTATGTGTCCCCCTCCAAATTCATATGTTGAAATCCTAACTCCCAAAGTGATACTAAGTTTTAGGAGGTGAGGAGTGGAGCCCTCATGAAGAGGATTAATGACTTTATAAAAGAGACCCCAGAGATCTCTCTTGCCCCTTCTGCCATGTGAGTAAATGACTGTCTATGAACCAGGAAGTGGGCCCTCGCCACAGGTGGAATCAACCTGTGCCTTGATCTTGGACTCACCAGATATCAAAACTATAAGAAATAAATTTCTGTTGTTGATAAGCCTCTCAGTCTGTGGTATTCTGTTATAGCTGCTCAAATGGACCAAGACAGTGTTCAAAAAACTGAGCTGTGTACAATATGAGGTTGTGTTGTTACAAGATTTAAATGACTAACTGATTAAGTGACAGAGATGAGCTTGTGCAACAGGCCATCTGGGAATTCAGTGTCTATTAGATCCAAACTCCTCCTACTCTGGGCTGAAGTTTGGTGCCACCTAGTGGTAATAGCGCTAGCTAAAAAAATTGATGGGGACATTGGGACTTCCAGGATAGCAGCAGTGATTCCAGAAAGCTCCTGGTTAGTTGATACACATTTTATTGGCCTGATGCAGAGACTGGATTGGCAGAGTACTGAGGACCTACTCCCCACCTCCCTGCTTCCTGAGATAGGATTATCCTAAATTTTCCCTGTGTAGCATCATCTTAGATTCCGTGTTCCCACTCTCCTTCCCGGGGAACTTTGAGTAAAGGGATCAGATAGAGGACAATAGTCACTTGCCAATCATTTGATGTTTGAATTCAAGTTATTCTAATTCGTATTATTGCGAGATGCATTATAGCAGGATTACTGCTTTACAAGTGATATCAATTGTATTGATATTAAATTCAACAAATATGTATTAATCACGTTTTGTGCAAGGCAAACAGATAGGTAGTATGAATGTAAAGACAGAAAAGACAGAATCTCTGACTTAAAGAAAGCTTAATATCCAGTGGGTAGAGAGATATTTAAATAAAATTGAAGCCAGGTAAGTACAGGCATACCTCAGGGATATTGTGGGTTTATTTCCAGATCATCATACTAAAGTGAATATGGCAAAAAAAAAAAAAAAAAAGTGAATATCATACTAAAGTGAATCAAATAAATTTTTTCCAGCACATATAAAGTTATGTTTGTACTATAATGGAACCTATTAAGTATGCAATAGCATTATACCTATAAAATAAGGTACATATATTAATTAAAAATACTAATTATTACTAAAAAATGCTAACCATCATCTGAGTCTTCAGCAAGTCATAATCTCTTTGCTGGTCGAGGGTCTGGCCTTGATGTAGATGGTATGTCGTGGTTATTGAAGGTTGGGATGTCTGTGGCAATTTCTTAAAATAAGACTGAAGTTTGCCACTTGGCTCTGTACTTTCAAGAAAGATTTCTCTGTACTTTGTGATGCTGGTTGATAGCATTTTACCCACAGTATAGAACTTGTTTCAAAATTGGAGTCAATCCTCTCAAACCCTGCAGCTGCTTTATCAACTAAGTTTATGTAATATTCTAAATCTTTTGTTGTCATTTCAACAATCTTCACAGTATCTTCATCAGGGGTAGATTCTATCTCAAGAAACCACTTTCTTTGCTCATCCCTAAGAAGCAACTCCTCATCCATTAAAGTTTTATCATGAGATTGCAGCAATGCAGTCCCATTTTCATGCTCCACTTCTAATTCTAGTTCTCTTTCTATTTCTACTACATCTGCAGTTACTTCCTCCACTGAAGTTTTCAACCCCTTAAAGTCATCCATGACGGTTTGAATCAACTTTTTCTAAACATTTATTAATGTTGATATTTTGACCTCTTCCCATGAATCACAAATGTTCTTAATGGCATCTAGAATGGTGAATCCTTTCCAGAAGGTTCTCAATCGACTTTGCCCAAATTTATCAGAAGAGTCGCTATCTATGGCAGCTATAGCCTTACAAAATGTATTTCTTAAATAATAAAACTTGAAAGTCAAAACTATTCCTTTATCCATGGGCTAATACCACCAGATGTTGTGTTAGCAGACATGAAAACAACATTAATCTCATTGTACATCTCCATCAGAGCTCTTGGGTGACCAGGTACACTGTCAATGAACAATAATATATATATATATTTTTTAAGATTTTATTTATTTGAGATAGAGAGCACACGTGTGAGAGAACACAAGCGGGGGGGGGGTGTGAGGCAGAAAGAGGGGCAGAAGTGACTCCCTGCTGAGCAGGGAGCCCCAAGTGGGGCTCAATCCCAGGACCCTGGGACCATGACCTGAGCCAAAGGCAGATGCTTAACTGACTGAGCCACCCAGGTGCCCCAATGAACAACAATATTTTGAAGGAATCTTTTTTCCTGAGCAGTAGGTTTCAACAGTAGGTTTAAAATACTTAGTAAACAAACAAACAAAAAAATAAAACAAAACAAAAACTCAGTAAACCATGTTGTAAACAGATATGGGCTTTGTTGTTCCATTTATAGAGCACAGAGTACATTTAGCCTAATTCTTAAGGGCTCTAGGATTTTCAAAATGGTAAATGAGCATTAATCTTAACTTAAAGTCACCAGCTATGTTAGCCCCTAACAAGAAAGTCAACCTGTCTTTTGAAGCTTGAGGCCAGGCATTGACTTCTCCTCTATGGCATCTTCTTCCAATATAAGGCTATTTCATCTACATAGAAAAGCTGTTGTTTAGTGTAGCCACCTTCATTCATTATCTTAGCTAGATCTTCTGGAGAACTTGCTGGAGCTTCTACATCAGAACTTGGTGCTTCACCTTGCATTATTATGTTACGGAGATAGCTTCTTTCCTTGAGCCACATGAACCAACCTCTGCTAGCTTCCAACTTTTCTTCTACAGCTTCCTTACCTCTCCGAGCCTTCATAAAATTGGAGAGTGTTAGGGCCTTGCTTTCAACTCAACTTTGGCTTAACAGAATGTTGGGGCTGGTTTGATCTTCTATCCAGACCACTAAAACTTCCATAATATCAGCAATAAGGTTGTTTTTCTCATTATTTATGTGTTCACTGGAGCAGCACTTTTAATTTCCTACAAGAACTTTTCCTTTTCATTCACAACTTCACTGTTTCACACAAGAGGCCTTGCTTTTGGCCCATCTCTTTTGACAGGCTTTCTTTACTAGGCTTAATCATTTCTTGCTTTTGATTTAAAGTGACAGACATGTAACTCTTCCTTTTACTTGAACACTTAGAGGCCACTGTAGGGTTATTAATTGGCCTGCTTTCAGTATTGTTGTGTCTCAGGGAACAGAGAAGTCCAGGGAGAGGGAGAGAGATGGGGAGCAGCCAGTCGATGGAGCAGTCAGAACACATGTTTATCAAGTTCACCATCTTATCTGCATGCAGTTCAAGGCACCTCAATACAATGATAATGGTAACATCAAATATCATGGATCACAGATGACCATGATATAATGAAAAAGTCTGAAATATTGTGAGAATTATCACAATGTGACAGAGACACAAATGAGCAAATGCTGTTGGAAAAATGGTGCCTGTAGATTTTGATGCCACAAAACTTTACTTTGTAAGAAATGCAGTATCTGCAAAGCACAGGAAAACGAGGTATGCCTGAACTTCATCCCCTCCGGGTAAGTCGGGAAACATTTCAGGAAGAGGGTGGCACTGGAACTGAGGTTTTAATTATGAGTGAGTTTTCAACAGTGTGAAACTGGAAGAACATATTCCAGAATGAGTAAAAGCTGGGAGGTGTCAATGTGCTGCTGGTGTTCCATTCCAGAAAATAATCAGATCCTCTTATGGTATTTTAGAGATAACATATGGTCGTACACGTCCATATTTTGGTATGATGAGTGAAAACCACATGGCTGGGCTTCTGAGTGAGAGAACACAGTCAGCTGTGTAAGGAAGATGGGCAGCAAAAGGTGGGAGGCAGAGAGATCTCAAGCCAGGAGTTAGACATCCCTTGTGATCAGTGAGAGATGGCAGGAATATCAACGGGGATAACTGAACTGGGAAAGGAGATGGAACGGATTCCAGAAACAACGTTGGTGATGTGGAGGAAGGCAGAGAATGAGGGGGAGAAGTGGACGATGACCTGGAAAAATTGACTTTATAAATGGAAATATTTGTAGCATTGACTGAAGAGAATTGGCATTTGCTCTTTCTTCTGCCTGCAACAATGTCACCCCAGACTACTCACAAGGCTGGCTCCCTCACGGCCAGGTCTTTGCTTGAGTGCCATCTTAATAGAGCTTTCTGAACTTCCCCATTTTAAGTTGCAACCCATCTTCCTATCCTACAATGAATACTCCAAACCCCACTCTTTTATTAATTTATTGTCTATAAGACTTATCACTCTCTAACTGATATTGCATACACACATACACATTCACACTCATTTTTTAATGTGTCTTCTGCTAGAATGTAAGTTTCATGATGCAGGGACGTTTTGCTTGTTTTGTTCACTCTACTGTCCTCAGTGTCAGACTAGCAACTGGCAAGGCACATAGTGGCCAAGTGTGTCTGCATCCCCACCACCCCCACCTCCTGCCCCCGTGAGCCTCCTGGAGCCTATAAAGAGCCACACTTGCCTGATGAGTATTCCAAGTGTACAATTAAATAGAAATAAAAACACCATACAGATCAAAAGAGAGATCACAGAAGAAAGGGAAAAGTGTTACATTTTTGTAAAATTTTGTAAATGAATGAATGAACAAATTTTGTAAAATTTTATAAATGAATGAATGAACAAATTTCTCAGGAATGATACAAACAAATAAAAGCTTGTTCCTGCTAATAACAGGAAACTAGAAGTCAATATTGAAATATGACTAAAAGAATAAAATGTCAGTTTTTATTATTCTTATGTAATGCTTCATTCCCAACATCATTTATTTCAATTTTCTTTCAATGTGCTATGTTTTTGGATTAGCTATAAGACTGAGCATATATAGAAGCTAATCCACTTATCTATATTATGAAAATGAAGGAAATAGGCATAATTTTGACCACTGATAATTTTTTTCCTATGAAATAAGAACAAAGTTGTGTATCTAATTAACATTCTTGTTATTAAATGTATGATTTCAAAATAAATCAATAGATTTGGTTCATGTTATCAGCAAATTGTACATAGAAGTTTCAACCCTTGTGAAAAAGAACAAGTTCATTTTGTTGTACTTTTCCAGAAATACCCTTTGAAGGACAACTGGCAAAGCTGTTTAAGACTCACCTTCCTCTCTATAATAATGGTCAGAAGATTTTGCCAAGATCACTGATAATAGCTAAAACCTGGAATTATATAAATTCTCAGCTTTCAACTTGGATAAGGTTGATTTAACAAGCATTTATTGAGTTCCTACCTCTATGTGTCAGATACTTTGTTAAGAGCAGAGAATTAAAAGATGTAAAAAGTGTGGTCCCTTCCCCTACAGACTTCAGTCTAACAGGTAAGAAAGATATGTCAAGTTAAAAATATAATGTGAGCAATTCAGTCCTTTCTGAACAATTCAGTCCTAAAGCCGTTAGGTGGGGCAGAGAATGGGAAGTGCCCATACCAGGGGGAAAAGCGAAGTCACAGTGTGCTAGAACAGGCTGTCAGAGTCCCTGTGGTGAGGAGGCACCTGTGAAGGAGGGCAGATGTGGAGTGGGAACTTGAGTGTGGTGAGGCAGCTATCCACAAGTCAGCATGGCCTGAGCTGTCCCAAGCAGAGTGATGCAGGCATCTCCACAGAGAGACAGCCTAGCTATGTGGTGTCAGTACCTCAGAAGGGAGGGGAGGGTATGGCCAAGCATGGGGATTTAGGTGCTGAGTGGGTTGAGAAGTGTATGCATGGGGGGGTGGGCACGGAGGGAGGTCATGGACTTGGAGTCCTGGTACACAGAGTGAGGAGGGAATCCAGATTTAAGAGTGGTCAGAATACAATGAGAGCCTTAGCAGGGTGAAGAAGGCATCCATGCGGGGCAGGGACCAGCCCGGCATGGAGTGCTAGGGTCTGATCTGGGGGACAAGGGATTAGGCACCGGGGAGGGAACAGCCACTAAGATGGAAAGCTGGTTATATAAAATGGATTGTTATTTTTTAAAAAGTAAATATATTAAGGATAATGGAAGACAAGTTCTTCACCTGGTTAGAGAAAGGAGTTATAAATATGTAAAGAGAATTAAACCCTATGATACTGAATTGGAATTATAGCTATTAGTACAAACTCATGGTTTTCAATATAGAGAGAAAAGAAGATACCTGTAAATGCATATACATGTACATATATTTTCTAGCTCTGTCCACCCAGAGGTCTGGTAGCAGCAACACATCCACAGCAAGGCATGTCTAATGCCAGATCTTAACTTCCACATACCATTCTCTACCACAAGGCATGAGGACTTCATGGAGCAATGACTGGGGCAGAGAAAGAATAAGATGAGATCAGAACAGCTTGTGCCAGAAAGCAAGGGAGTCCTCAAAGAATATGGAGACTCATCAGAAGGACACAGAAGCCATTCTAAAGGGTCTCTGGATGCCCAGATCTCGGGCAATTTGAGCATCAACATCATAGTAGTAATGGATTATTATTAAGGAATAAAATAGGAAACTGTGTTACAAAAATAATTAAATAACAAATAGACGGTCTGATGGATAATGTGAAATGTACAGAGTTTCAGAGTACTTTCCATAAAATACTTATTAATTATAAAAAGGAAAAGAATAATGGTATATTGGAGAAGCCCTGGAGATACCACCTTAATAATTAAAGTGAACATCATCAGTAATGGAACAAATTGAAATTGTGCACATCTTGATAGGATGCAATGAGAAGGACACAGGATCCCTTCTGTAATATCGCTGCTAAAGATTACACTACCTGAATGTAATCATGAGGAAATGTGAGAAAATCCCAATTGAGGGACATCTGAAAATCCACTATAAAATAATTCTTCAAAAGTGTCAAGCTCATGAAAGTCAAGGAAAGACTGAGAAACTATTTTAGACTGAGAAAGACCAGACACAACGCACGATTCTAGACTCGGTTCTCTTGCAATAATTTTGCTGTACGGGACTTAGACAATTGACGAAACCTGAATGGGTTCAGAGGGCTGGATGGCGCTAATGTGATGATGGGAGTTCCCCTGTACTGACAACAACACTGTAGTTGTGCAGGAAAATGTTCTTATTTTCAGGAAATAGACACTGAAGTATTGGAGGGATTTCAGGTGGCAACTTACTCTCAAATGGCTCAAGAAAAAAAGTTCTGACCTGTAAACTTTATGTGAATTTTTATTGTTCTTTTTTTTTTTTTAAGCATAATGTGCCACAGGGCCTGAGTTTTCTTGCACATCCGGGGGGGAGCGAACACTACTACCAAATTCAAGTGGCCCACCTTCTGCAGGACTGCCTCATAAACTGTACGCACTTGCCTAGTTGGTCAACTCTGGCCCTAAGCCAGTATTTTTTTTTTCCCTAAATAGCTTTATTGAGATATAATTCACATACCATAAAATCCACTCTTTTAAAGTGCATGTGCACAGTTCAGTGGTTTTTAGTATATTCAAAGTTGTGCACCCATCATTACAATCTAAATTTAGGACTTTTTTACCATGTACCTCCCAAAACACGTACCCGTTAGCAGTCATTCCTCATTTCCACCATTGCTAATTTTATTTTTAAAACTTATTTCACTTTCTACTGGTGCAGGACATAGTGGCACATAGTAGGTAGTGAATAAATATTTGATGAATGAATTTCCAATAACTGATTGATAATACATCTATTTATGATTGGCATCTTTATAGTTATCTCCCATTTGCTATTTTCCATATTTAATTTTAAAAAGTAGTCCTAAAGCATCTTGTACTAAAATAAATTAAGCTTTCAGCTTATTCAAAGTTATTTTATAAAATCAATGGTAGTAGTATTATCTTTATTGTGGTCTAACAGAATATAGATAATGAGCTACTATTATATCAATATGTGTTGGAAAGTGTTGAGGTCACTTTAACATAGATACAAATAATCAGCATACTTGAACTTACAATCTTTGCCAAATTGGCAACCTACCATAAATTTCTATGATGATAGACTAAATAAAACTCTTCAAATGCAGGATAACTTTATTACATGACTGAACTAGAGACAAACATATAAAAGAAGATATTTCCTCCAACATAACCTTATGACAAAAAAGTAGTGGAGTACAGATTATACATAACCATAGAATTGTTCTTTTTATAAACTACATTTTATTTTCATTGAAGACTCACCAAGACCTCCTTTTCATGAACAAATCAATGCAGAACCCTTGAAAATGGTCAAATTATTATTTTGTGGTAATGGTGAAAAAGTGTTTAAGCCTCTACTTTAAAGTATCTCCTTAAAATTTTAGTATTTATATGGATACAATCATTTATATAATTGCATTCTTCTTATTTGTAAATGTTTGACAGTAATAAATCTCTCAAAGAACTGGATTAATCTGCTACAGAAAATAGATACTATCTCTAGAAAGAATGATTTTCATATAAAGTAAGTTTCTCAAACTGAAAAAGATACTTCGGTTATATTTTTTGAAGTACTGTTCTCTGTGTGTTTTAGTCTATTTAAACTGCAATTTATCGAGCAGAGGGTATAATAATCTCAACCATCACTTAAAAATCTGTTTCTTGGGCGCCTGGGTGGCTCAGTTGGTTAAGTGACTGTCTTCGGCTCAGGTCATGATCCTGGAGTCCCGGGATCGAGTCCCGCATCGGGCTCCCTGCTCGGCGGGGAGTCTGCTTCTCCCTCTGACCTTCCCCCCCTCTCATGTGCTCTCTCTCTCTCACTCTCCCAAATAAATGAATAAATAAAATCTTTAAAAAAAAATCTGTTTCTTAAATGTAGAAAGAAATGCAAAAAAATACTGAAGCTAATAAAGAAGAAAACTAAATGAAAACATTACATTTTTTTCTTACAGAATTTTCCATATTTCTCCTTTACCAAGGGAACTCCTAGACTATGTATGGATAATCTATTGCTCCACAACTTTTGTTTCCAGTAAAATGCAGCCAATGGAGCGAGAAGGCAGAACACTGATAAATGCCTCAAGCGAAGTAAATTTAAATATATACTGTTACACTTACTGCAGACTGCTTTGGATAAGTAAAATGGCAATATTCTCCATCAAAGATTTAGATGCTACACCTAATTTATGTTGATAGTGTAGTGATTGCAGAATCTACGAATTCGTTTCAGGGGACAGTGACACAGTGATTGCTGCTATTGTAGAACCCAGATTATGGATGAATGGTATATCTAATTCTAACAACATTAAAAGAAAGTGAGCACTGTTCTCTAGACTCTAGAGTGTACAATAGAAAGGTGGACATTGTTCAACTGAAAACGCTATGAAGAGAATAATGGCTAACTTCAACCAGATGAAGAGGAAGGACACTTGCAAACAGGCAGAGGTCCCAATAATGATAAAGTTTCATTTGCATCACCTCTGATTACACATTTTGATTGTATACAAAATGATTGGGCACATTATCAAAACAAAATGAGATCATCTGTGAAGCAGGATGTTTGCTAGAATCCTTGGGATCAATCAGAATGGAAATTGTGGTTTGTACATGCGATACGCCTAAACAGAGCAAAGTCACTCTGAGGATCGGGCTAGAGAACAAAGAGAAGTTTGGCGATCAAGACAAGCCTGAGCTTTCCTGCTATTAGAATGGGTAACAGATATCAGAAACTCTATAACCATTTAAGTTTGTTTCAGGCCTGAAAGAAATGAAAGAAATTACATGTCATGTGCCCAGTATCTGAGGGGTGAATTTTTTATTTTCAGGAAAATTACATTATTTTGGTCAGTTGATTCTGACTTAAGTCAAAAGCGAACAGTGTCCTGTTAAGGGAATTGGGAAAGAATGTGAAATGAACACTAAACTAGGGAATAAAATCTGGGAAGGGGTGGAAAGTTGGGGTGAAATACGTAAAGCCAAGAAAGCTGGTGAAGAAAGAGCCAAGTTGGTTGGGCTAAGGATGGCCCTGGGGATGCTCTGGAATAGGTCTAAAAATTCATCTGTACAGGGGCGCCTGGGTGGCTCAGTCGGTTAAGCGGCTGCCTTCCGCCCGGGTCATGATCCCGGGGTCCTGGGATCGAGCCCCGCGTCGGGCTCCTGCTCGGCGGGGAGCCTGCTTCGCCCTCTCTCTCCCTCTGCTTGTGCTCTCTCTGTCAAATAAATAAAATCTTAAAAAAAAAAAAATTCATCTGTACAAAGAATGCCAGGTATCTTAATCTATTGTTTTAACTATAACTAATAAGTAAATTATGTATTATTAGTACTGTATGCATACATATAATGAAGAAATTCAAGGGAATGATTATCAAAAAAAGTCAGGAGAGTGGCTACCTCCAGGGAGAACACGTGGGAGCTTCTTATTTCTTTTTTTTTTTTTTAAGATTTTATTTATTTATTTGAGAGAGAGAGAATGAGAGACAGAGAGCATGAGAGGGGGGAGGGTCAGAGGGAGAAGCAGACTCCCTGCCGAGCAGGGAGCCCGATGCGGGACTCGATCCCGGGACTCCAGGATCATGACCTGAGCCGAAGGCAGTCGCCCAACCAACTGAGCCACCCAGGCGCCCGGGAGCTTCTTATTTCTTAAGCTGGATGGTAGATACATAGGTGTTTGTTTATCCAGGTATTTTCTCTCAACTTACATATGTTTTAAACACTCTCCTGTATAAATGATATCTTTCACAAATGAAATGAGAAAAAAGCACATGGAAGATGATGATGAGTGTTATAGAGAAAATTAAAGCAGGGAGGGGAGGTGACTAGGAGTGTGTGGGCTTAAAGAAAGGGAAAATACAATTTTAAGTAGGCAGACTTGGCAAGGCCTCACTGAAAAGGTGACAACTGAGCAAAATTTGAAGCAGGTGAAGCAGTGTGCTGTATGGATCTTTGGGGGTGGGGAAGGATTTCCAGGAAGAGGCAACAGGAAGTTTAAAGGCACTCAGACAGGAACATGTCACACTGTAGTTTCCCTAAAATTACCATGGTTACTAGTAATTACCTAACAGATTCTTAGCTTTCACTGATGTCTTTGACTCCTTTGGGTTGCTTCATATAAATCATGCTGAGACTGTGTTCTGTTGGGGGATGGCCAGAGTAAGAGAAAATGTGTCCATTTGAAAACCCCTGAACATTCCTTCCTTTAATACTAATGAAGTTTCTACACGATGCCTGAAATATATATGAGGTGAGAAACAGAGTAAAGAAAATAGGTGTCTTTTAATTTTTTTCCACTTTAAGCTTATTAAAATAACGTAGAAGATAGGAGAAAGAGACTATAGCTAGAAAAGTAAATGAAATATTACCTTAAGCACAGAACTTCAAAATACATATCCAGGTTAGGTCTCTCTGAAGCAACATATTCAGTTAAAAAAAGTCAAGTTACAAGTTTTTACAGCTAAATGAGGCAGAATATTTCATTTTCCCTCCCTCTTTCCACCCTGGCGCCAATTTGAAATAACGTATCTCTGGCTGAATATACGTTTAATTGAGCTATTGTTTTGCCACTGTTTAAGAACAGATAGTTAACAAGACTGTCTTACACTACATTTTAAGCAAGGTCTGCTTCTTCTTTATCTGTTGTGTAATTAATGCCTCTAACCTCTCTTCTGTATTACCCCTCCATCATTGCTGATTTAAAAAATAACACCTCCTGGTTGTGTATTTATTTTGGATATTCTTTTCCAGATTTTAATACTCAACTGTGCTGCAGTGTTTAAATTGTTCAACCATAATAGCAGATTTGCATTTGTTTTGACTTTTACTTCAAGGTAAATTCTTTCCCCAGTCCTAGACATTTTGCCCTGGTGCACTAGGCAGGAGGTCCTGACTAAAGTAAATGGCTGAGACCGACAAGAGGACTGACGGGAAAATAGAGAGCAGGGCAAATAACTTTAAAAATAGGAAAAAGAAAAAAAGACAAGGGCATTTTTCACAGTTAAATCATTAGTTTTTCCGGCATGCTTGTTCTATTTTTGGAATAACCTTGACCTTAACCTCCTTAGCTCTTCCAGGCCACAACCCCCACCACTGGGCGCTTTCAAGTACCCTTGCTGGGTGCTGTGGGAGCAGCTCCGGAGCGCTGTGATCACCAGCGAGCGCGCTATAATTTGTGCTGGGTACACCCATTTTGAAATGTGTCAGGACAGGTAGTGACTCAGGCTTTTTCATTCTTCACTTTTCTTGACAGCAGATTTAATATTTTCAGGTATTTAGAGCACCAAACTCTCAAGTTTTATTTTCTTGTTACCTGAGAACTAAATTTTTTACTTTGCTGTCAGAGAAAACAAATTTCCCTATTTCTACCCCTTCTCATTAACATGGAATCAGGAGTTTACATTTGGTTAACAAAGAACAAAGAGCACAATCAGAAGCTTAATGGGGCATAAAACCTGCAGGGATTTCAACAATAAAACCTGTTAACCACAGGAAGCTTTCTGCTCAAGGTGAATTTGCTGAAACTTTTGACTGAAGTTCTGTTAAGTCAAGAGCTGGTCAGGTACAGTGGAAAAACAACCAAAACCAAATGATGTTCCTCATAGGACCCTTTATATTACAACACGTGAAAAGGGGATGCTGATAACACAACATCATCAAAAATCACTACCCCAGATTGATTTCACAATATATTAGTTCCACAAATCAAAAAACTTTGAAGATCATAGTGCTCCTGATGTGCTTAGAAGTGCAGGTGCAAGTTGTTTTTGACAAGTTATTATTGGCAATAGGAAAATTGCCCCAAAGGCAGCCCTTTGCCAGAGGAGGAAAGACTCTGGCAGCCCTGGGTCAAGGTGGCTTATAGATCAAGAAGAGCTAGTTCCTGGTTGGTTTTACTGCTTCTCATTAAGATATTGCCAGATGTAGAAAGTCTCCTATCACTTTCCGGAGACTGGTTTTCTGCCCAGTAGACACTGGTACCATCTTGGTGGGTACAGTTTTCATTCTTGTAATTAGTTGTGGGCAATACTAATTGCTTTCTAATTACCTGCTTGAGAATGCCAATTATCTTCTTGCCCCCACATAAGCAGATGCAGTTGGCTAATTAGACCTTCAAGTAGGCAACTAGAAATATAATTAGCCATTTGAGAGAACAATTAGTTGTACCATCAATTTTGCACCCATAAAGGAAGGAAGCTTTGGTTTAATTTGTAATTATAGTGTGAAATGAAAACTGAACAGAACTTGAGACTTTATAAAGGAATATGAATGTTTACAGAAGGAGGAAAACTGAAACATACTATTCAGGTAGGGAAAGATGTGCCTCTTTTTAGAAGACATCACTGAAATAGTCTCCCAAGTCTAAGAAACAATTCTATAGGAAAGTTCGGAGTTGATTTTGACAGCTAGATCAGGTATTACACCTAAAGTCAAAGGAAGATAATGTTACTCAAAATTCAGTATCAACTCAGAAGATGAGCTTACTCCATAGAACTACTAAGAAACATAATTACTATAAATAAATCTAGTAAGTAATCCTGTTTTTGATGGGGTATGGTGTATCTCGTATCTCCCAAGGGAAAATGTTACATACCTGTATTAGTTTCCTGAGGTGGCTGTAACAAATTACCCAAATTTGATGGCTTAACACAACAGAAATTTATTCTCTCACAGTTATGGAGACCGGAAGTCCAAAATCAGTTTTCCTGGGCTGAAATCAAGGTGTGGGCAAGGCTAGGGATGTTACAGGTGAATACACTCCTTGCCTCTTTCAGCTTCTGACATCCCTCAGTTTGTGTCTGCCTTTCTCCAATTTCTGCCTTTAGGGTCTCATTGTTTTTTCCTCTTCTGGTGTCAAATCTCCCTTTTCTTTCCTTCTTTTCTATTCAGACACTGGCGATCACACTCAGAGTCCACAAGGATAACCCTGGATAATCTCCCCTCCCAAGATCCTTAACCTAATCACGTGTGAAAGGCTCTTTTCCCAAATAAAATCACATTCACAGGTTTCTGGGATTAGGATGCAAATATTTGGAGGTGGTGGGGAATGGCTTTAGCCTACAATACCCCTATAAAACAGGTGATTGGAGCACATGTTCATCACGAACTTCAAGAAACAACATTCCAGTTTATAACTAGTATGAGATATAATTTCTAAATATAATATCCCTAGTACATGGATTGCTATGAAGATAAGACAAAAACCTAACAAGTGTTTTGGTGAAAGAAGGGGCTTCCCTAAAACAAAAAGAAGGGTATTGTTAAATAGGCATCAAATGATAAAATAGACATATATTTTCTAAGAGCTAAGTAAGTAAAGAATAACATTCTTGGAATTAGCTGCATCATGTGAAAATAATTAAAGCTATAAGCATCAGTCTTAGTAGCCTGAATGGGTAAAGCTCACTATATATTGATGCTGTAAATCTCTACTCTCAAGAGCTTAGAAAGTACAATGAATTCATAGTCTTAGATATCATTATTTTCTTAAAGAATGACCTTCAATTACAAACAAGGTACAAGACTACTGAATACAAAGACACTTTCAAAATCACTAGCAGCTTACACATTGACTTTGCCATTGATTGATATGTTAAAGTAACAAATTCTAGGCTGGGTAACCATGGCAGATCATGTTTTAAATATCAATTCATAGAATCAGTTAAAAAACCCTTGATATTTTCAACTTGAACAAGTAATTAATTATGAACAAAAACAAAGATTATTACTTAACCATAGTAAGTAGCAGACATATTAATCCAATGAATTAAAAACAATGTTTCACTGTTCCTGACCTCACCTTGGCAAAATTCCCACCTCTAGATAAACATAACGTTCAGATTTCTCAAGATACTGCCATCAGTGCATCTGTCAGTTTAAAGGTTTAACATTTAAGAAACACAGTTTGAAAAGAAACAGGGGATTAGGATGCAGACAGTAGGTCAGATGAATAAACTGTCACCATAGCAACTTAATATTAGCATGGTCAACCATAAGAGAGCTGAAGGAGACTCAGGGATCTATAAGAACCTATAATGAGATGAATAGTGTCTCTCCAAAATTCATGTCCACCAAGAACCTCAGAATGTGACCTTATTTGGGAAGAGGGTCTTTGCAGATGCAATTAGTTAAAATGAGTTCATATTGGATTAGGATGGGCTCTAAATCCAATGAACAGTGTCCTTAAAGGCCATATGAAGACACACAGTAAAGAAAGAAATTCATGTGATGGCAAAGGCAGAGATGGGATTGATAAAACTACAAATCAAGAAATGGTGAGGATTATTGGAAACCACCAGAAGCTAGGAGAGAAGCAGGGAAGGATCCTTCTCTAGAGCCTTGACAGTGAGCCCGGTCCTGCCAGCACCTTAATTTTGGACTTCTGGCTTCCAGAACTGTGATAAAGAGAGGTTAAATTTCTTTTGTTTTAAACCATCCAGTCTATGGTAATTTGTTAATGGCAGCCCTAGGAAACTGATACAGATTTTGGCACCAGGAAGTGAAGTGCTTCTGTAACATACACCTAAAAATCTGCAAATGATTTTGGTACTGGGTAATGGGTAGAAGTTGGAAGAATTTTGAGGCACTTGATAGAAAGAGACTAGATTTCCTTGAAAAGACTGTTGGTAGAAAGATGGATACTAAAAGTGATTCCCATGAGAGCTCAGAAAGAACTGAAGGGAGCTGTAGAGGAAACTTCTATTGCCTTGGAGAATAAAATATATTGTCATTAACAGAATGTTGCGACATGTCCATAATAGCCAAACTGTGGAAGGAGCCAAGATGTCCTTCAACAGATGAATGGATAAAGAAGATGTGGTTCATATATACAATGGAATATTACTCAGCCATCAGAAAGGATGAATACCTACCATTTGCATCGACATGGATAGAACTGGAGGGGATTATGCTAAGTGAAATAAGTCAAGCAGAGAAAGACAATTATCGTATGGTTTCACTCATATGTGGAACATAAGGAATCGTGCAGGGGACCCTAGGGGAAGGGAGGGAAAACTGAATGGGAAGAAATCAGAGAGGGAGACAAACCATGAGAGACTCTGGACTCTGGGAAACAAACTGAGGGTTACAGAAGGGAGGGGGGTGGGGGATGGGGTAACACGGTGATGGGTATTAAGGAGGGCACATGTTGTGTTGAGCACTGGGTGTTATACACATCTAATGAATCATTGAACACTACATCAAAAACTAATGATGTATTATATGTTGGCTAACTGAACATAATAAAAAAAATCTTAACGCTAAAGGTGTTTCTAGTGAGGTCTCAGATGAAAATAGGGAAAATAAAAAAAATGGAAGAAAGGCAAAGTGTAGAAGTTATGCCTGTTTTCTTCATGCTGCTTATAGTAAAGAGTGAAAAGAAAGAGATAGATTAGGGCAAAAACTGTGATAAACAAAGAGGAACCAGAACTATGTAGAAAGCACAAATGTTACAGCTAGACCACATTTTGTTGAAGAAATTAGATATCTGACTTGTGGAGCCAATCAACCAACCTCAGCAGAAGCCACCAGAGATGGGATTAATGGGGTAATCTAAGAAAGATGTGTGGAGACCCTCTTGTGTGAGGGGGTGAACTCCTTATATTGTACATGAGACCAACAAGATTTTTGAGAAAGTTGTACCAACAGAAACATTGCCACAGCTTGGATGGAAATGTACTAAGGTGGGAGGAAATGAAGAATGACTCTGAGGGCAGAGCCACAGATGCAGAAGCCAGAAGGGGCCACCATGGATCCCAATGATAGAGCAGTGAGCCAGTGATTATTCTCAGGCCTTAAAATCTAATAGAACTTGCTTTTCTGGGTTTTAGATTTGTTTGGACCAATGATCCATTTATTCTTTCCATTTTCTTCCTTTCAGAATGGGAATATCTATCTTATCCCTGTCCCACCATTGTATTCTGGAATTAGATAACTTGTTTTACAGTTTCACAAATCCACAGATAGAGGAATTTTGCTCTAAAATAGATCATGCCCACCTATACCTGATTTACATGCTGAGATTTGAAACTTTTCAAGTTGATATTTAGATAAGAACTTGGATTTAAAGTTAATGCTGGAATGAGTTAAGACTTTTGGGGATGTTGAGATGGGGTGAATGTATTTTTCACACAGGATGATGTGAATTTCAGGGGACCATAGGGTAATTGTCCTGGGTTGAATAGTGTCCCACCAAATTCATGTCCTCCCAAAAGCTCAGAATGTGACCTTTCTTGGAAAGAGGGTCTTTACAGATATAATTAGTTAAGAGGAGATATACTGGATTAAGATGTGGGCCTTATTAAATCCAATGACTGGGAGGAGAAGCAAGATGGCAGAGCAGTAGGAGACCTAAATTTCGTCTGGTCCCAGGAATTCAGCTAGATCAATCAAACCATTCAGAACACCTACAAACTCAACAGGAGATCAAAAAAAAAAAAAAAAAAAGAATAGCAACTCTGAACAGAAAAGCGACCACTTTCTGGAAGGTAGGATGTGTGGAGAAGTGAATCTGAGGCGATATTTGGGAAGATAGACCTGGGGGGAGGGAGCCTCCATCAGCGGCTACTGGCAAGTAAAGCCTGCTCCACTGAGGGACATCACTCCAGTGGCTAAGCAGGGGGTGGAACCCTAGCTGGAACAGTGTCATCTCAGGACCCCAGGGGTCATATAAAGACTGGGGGTGCCTGAGGGTGGCAAAGCTCCCAGGTATTGGAGAGGGAAAGCCAGCTGCAAAGACAGAGCCGAGGAGTGGGCTCTCAGCTCGGGGTTGCCATAAACCATGATCCGCAGCATGGTCAGGCCACTGCTCTTCCAGCAGGAACCCAACAAGTGGCAGATTGGGGAGATTCCCCTTTCTCCCCCAGGAGAAATGGCGCAGGAGCCTGCCACAGGAATCTGCTGGGTTTGGAGACTCCAAACGGGGACATGTGCCAGAGATGGAAAAGCTCAGTCACAGGCCGGGTGAGCACGAAGTGCAGCCGAAGACCAGGGAGACAGGAATGAGTGACGACTTTTCTCTGGGGGCTCAATGAGGAGTCGGTCTCCAAGTTCTCGGCTCCTCCAGGACCAGAGATTGGGAGGCCGCCATTTTCACTTTCGTCCTCCAAAGCTGTATGAAAAGCTTTCAGGGAACAAAAGCTACTGAGAGCAAACCCAAGCAGATTACTTAGCCTGGCCCCCGGCAAGGGTAGTGCAATTCCACCTCAGGCAAAGACATTTGATAATCACTGCAACAGACCCCTCCCTCAGAAGATCAGCAAGAACATCCAGCCAAGACCAAGTTTACCGATCAATGAGAAAGGCAAAACCCCAGTGCTAGGGAAATACAGCACATAGAATTCATGGCTTTTTCCCCATGATTCTTTAGTCTTTCAAAGTTAATTTTTAAAATTTTCTTTATTTTTTTTCTATCTTTTTAGTTGAATATTTCTTCTTTCCTTTTTCAACCAACATCTTATCAATTCTTTTTTTAAAATATTTTTTAGGGGCGCCTGGGTGGCTCAGTTGGTTAAGCATCTGCCTTCAGCTCAGGTCATAATCCCAGGATCCTGGGATCAAGCCTGGTATCTAGCTCCCTGCTCAGCAGGAAGCTGGCTTCTCCCTCTCCCACTCCCCCTGCTTGTGTTCCCTCACTCGCTGTGTCTCTCTCTGTCAAATAAATAAATAAAAATATTTAAAATCTTTTTATTTTCATTTTTACAGTCATATTCTATCCCTTCATTGTATTTAACCTTAATTTGTGTGTGTGTGCGTGCGTATATATATATATATTTTTTTTCTTTAGTTAAAATTTTGGGATACAGTTTCTTCTAACTGACCAAAATATACCCTAAATCTAGTGTATGACTTTGTCCTAGTCTCCCACCTGATCACCTTCTCTCTTTTTTAAATTTATTTTTATTTTTTTTCATTCTTTTTCAACCAACTTCTTATCAATTCCTTTTTTAAAATCTTTTTTAATTTTCATCTGTATAGTCATATTCCATCCCTTCATTGTATTTACCCGTATATATATAAGTTTTTCTTTCTTTAAAATTTTGGGAGGCATTTCTTCTAACAGACCAAAATACAACCCAAATCTAGTGTGTGGCTCTGTTCTATTCACCAGCCTGATCATATTCTTTTTTTTTTTTTTCCTTTCTTTTCCCTCCAGTTTCAGGTCTCTTCTGATTTGTTTAGTGTATATTTTTCTACGGTTGTTGTGACCCTTTTAGCATTTTGTTCTCTCATTCATCTATTCTCCTCTGGACAAAATGACAAGACAGAAAAACTCACCTCAAAAAAATAAAGAACAAGAGGCAGTACCAACTGCCAGGGACCTAATCAATACAGACATCAGTAAGATGTCAGAACTAGAGTTCAGAAAGACGATTATAAAGATACTAGCTGGGCTTGAAAAAAGCATAGAAGATACTAGAGAATCCCTTTCTGGAGAAATAAAAGAATTAAAATCTAACCAAGTCAAAATCAAAAAGTCTATTAATGAGGTGCAATCAAAAATGGAGGCGCTAACTGCTAGGATAAATAAGACAGAAGAGAGAATTAGTGATATAGAAAACCAAATGATGGAGAATAAAGAAGCTGAGAAAAAGAGAGATAAACAACTACTGGATCTAGATGGCAGAATTTGAGAGATAAGTGATACCATAAAATGAAACATTATTAGAACAATTGGGATCCTAGAAGAAGAAGAAAGAGAGAGGGGGGCAGAAGGTATATTGGAGCAAATTATAGCAGAGAACTTCCCTAATTTGGGGAAGGAAACAGGCATCAAAATCCAGGAGGCATGGAGAACCCTCAAAATCAATAAAAATAGGGCAACACCCCGACATCTAATAGTAAAACTCACAAGTCTCAGAAACAAATAGAAAATCCTAAAAGCAGCTTAGGACAAGAAGTATGTAACCTACAATGGTAGAAACATTAGATTGGCAGCAGACCTATCCACAGAGACCTGGCAGGCCAGAAAGGACTGGAATGATATATTCAGAGCACTAAACAAGAAAAATATGCATCCAAGAATGCTATATCCAGCTAGGCTGTCATTGAAAATAGAAGGAGAGATAAGAAGCTTCCAGGACAAACAAAAACTAAAAGAATTTGCAAACACGAAAACAGCCCTACAAGAAATATTGAAAGGGGTCCTCTAAGCAAAGAGAGAGCCTAAAAGCAACATAGACCAGGAAGGAACACAGACAATATACAGTAACAGTCACCTTACAGGCAATACAATGGCACTAAATTCATACCTTTAAATAGTTACCCTGAATGTAAATGGGCTAAATGCCCCAATCAAAAGACACAGGGTATCAGACTACATAAAAAAACAAGTCAATTCATTATGCTGTCTGCGAGAGATTCATTTTAGATGCAAAGACACCTCCAGATTTAAAGTGAGAGGGTGGAAAACCACTTACCATGCTAATGGACACTAAAAGAAAACTGGGGTGGGAATCCTTATATCAGACAAATTAGATTATAAACCAAAGACTATAATAAGAGATGAGGAGGGATACTATATCCTACTTAAAGGGTCTATCCAACAAGAAGATCTAACAATTGTAAATATCTATGCCCCTAACATGGGAGCAGCCAATTCTATATGCCAATTAATAACAAAAGCAAAGAAACACACTGACAACAATACAGTAATAGTGGGGGACTTTAACACCGCCCCTCACTGAAATGGACAGATCATCTAAGCAAAAGATCAATAAGCCAATAAAGACTTTAAATGACACACTGGACCAGATGGACTTCAGAGATATATTCAGAACATTCCATCCCAAAGCAACAGAATACACATTCTCCTCTAGTGTCCATGGAACATTCTCCAGAAGAGATCACATCCTGGGTCACCAATCAGGTCTTAACTGGTACCAAAAGATTGGGATCATTTCCTGCATATTTTCGGACCACAGTGCTTTGAAACTAGAACTCAATCACAAGAGGAAAGTTGGAAAGAACTCAAATACATGGAGGCTAAAGAGCATCCTACTAAAGAATGAATGGGTCAATCAGGAAATTAAAGAAGCATTTAAGAAATTCATGGAAACAAACGAAAATGAAAACACAACTGTTTAAAATCTTTCAGACGCAGCAAAGGCGGTCCTAAGAGAAAAGTATATAGCAATACAAGCCTTTCTCAAGAAACAAGAAAGGTCTCAAATACACAACCTAACCCTACACCTAAAGGAGCTGGAGAAAGAACAGCAAATAAAGCCTAAACCCAGCAGGAGAAGAGAAATAATAAAGATCAGAACAGAAATCAATGAAATAGAAACCAAAAGAAGAGTAGAACAGATCAACGAAACTAGGAGCTGGTTCTTTGAAAGAATTAACAAGATTGATAAACCCCTGGCCAGACTTATCAGAAAGAAAAGAGAAAGGACCCAAATAAATAAAATCATGAATGAAAGAGGAGAGATCACAACCAACACCACAGAAATACAAACAATTATAAGAACATATTATGAGCAACTATATGCCAGCAAATTAGACAATCTGGAAGAAATGGATGCATTCCTAGAGACGTATAAACTACCAAAACTGAGCCAGGAAGAAATAGGAAACCTGAACAGACCCATAACCAGCAAGGAAATTGAAGCAGTAATCAAAAAATCTCCCAACAAGCAAGAGCCCAGGGCCAGATGGTTTCCCAGGGGAATTCTACCAAACATTTAAAGGAGAATTAATACCTATTCGTCTGAAACTGTTCCAAAAAATAGAAATGGAAAGAAAACTTCCAAACTCATTTTATGAGGCCAACATTACCTGGATCCCAAAACCAGACAAAGACCCCATCAAAAAGGAGAACTACAGGCCAATATCCCTCATGAACATGGATGCAAAAATTCTCACCAAAATACTAGCCAATAGGATCCAACAGTACATTAAAAGGATTATTCACCATGACCAAGTGGGATTTATCCCTGGGCTGCAAGGTTGGTTCAACATCTGCAAATCAATCAATGTGATACAATACATTAATAAAAGAAAGAACAAGAACCATATGATCCTCTCAATAGATGCAGAAAAAGCATTTGACAAAGTACAGCATCCTTTCTTGATCAAAACGCTTCAGAGCATAGGGATAGAGGGTACATACCTCAACATCATAAAAGCCATCTATGAGAAACCCACAGCAAATATCATTCTCAATGGGGGAAAACTGAGAGCTTTCCCCCTAAGGTGAGGAACATGGCAGGGATGTCCACCATCACCACTGCTATTCAACATAGTACTAGAAGTCCTAGCCACAGCAATCAGACAACAAAAAGAAATAAAAGGCATCTGAATCAGCAAAGAAGTCAAACTCTCACTCTTTGCAGATGATATGACACTTTATGTGGAAAACCCAAAACACTCCACCCCAAAACTGCTAGAACTCATACAGGAATTCATATAAAATCAATGCACAGAAATCAGTGATATTCTTATACAACAACAAGACAGAAGAAAGAGAAATTAAGGAGTTGATCCCATTTACAATTGCACCCAAAATCGTAAGATACCTAGGAATAAATCTAACCAAAGAGGCAAAGGATCTGTACTCAGAAAACTATAAAATACTCATGAAAAAAATTGAGGAAGACACAAAGAAATGGAAAAACGTTCCATGCTCATGGATTGGAAGAACAAATACCGTGAAAATGTCTATGCAAACTAGAGCAATCTACACATTTAATGTAATCTCTATCAAAATACCATCGAGTTTTTTCAAAGAAATGGAACAAATAATCCTAAAAATTGTATGGAACCAGAAAAGACCCCGAATAGATAGAGGAATGTTGAAAAAGAAAAGCAAAGCTGGCGGCATCACAATTCCGGACTTCCAGCTCTATTACAAAGCTGTCATCATCAAGACAGTATGGTACTGGCACAAAAACAGACACATAGATCAATGGAACCGAATAGAGAGCCCAGAAATGGACCCTCAACTCTATGGTCAACTCATCTTTGACAAAGCAGGAAAGAATGTCCAATGGAAAAAAGACAGTCTCTTCAACAAATGGTGTTGGGAAAATTGGACAGCCACATGTTGAAGAATGAAACTGGACCATTTCCTCACACCACACATAAAAATAGACTCAAAATGGATGAAACACCTAAGTGTGAGAGAGGAATCCATCAAAATCCTAGAGAACACAGGCAGCAACTTCTTTGACCTCAGCTGCAGCAACTTCTTCCTAGAAACATCGCCAAAGGCAAGGGAAGTAAGGGCAAAAATGAACTATTGGGGCTTCATCAAGATAAAAAGCTTTTGCACAGTAAAGGAAACAGTCAACAAAACCAAAAGACAACTGACAGAATGGGAGAAGCTATTTGCAAATGACATATCAGATAAAGGGCTAGTATTCAAAATCTATAAAGAACTTATCAAACTCAACACCCAGAGAACAAAGAATCCAATCAAGAAATGGGCAGAAGACATGAACAGACATTTTTCCAAAGAAGACATCCAAATGGACAACAGACACATGAAAGAGTGCTCAACATCACTCAGCATCAGGGAAATACAAATCAAAACCTCAAATGAGATACCACCTCACATAAGTCAGAATGGCTAAAATTGACAAGGCAGGAAACAACGGATGTTAGCAAGGATGCGGAGAAAGGGGAAACCTCCTACACTGTTGGTGGGAATGCAAGCTGGTGCAGCCACTCTGGAAAACAGTATGCAGGTTCCTCAAAAAGTTGAAAATAGAGCTACCATACGACCCAGCAATTGCACTACTGGGTATTTACTCCAAAGATACAAATATAGTGATCTGAAAGGGCATGTGCATCCCAATGTTTATAGCAGCAATGTCCACAATAGCGAAACTACGGAAAGAGCCTAGATGTCCATCAACAGGTGAATGGGTAAAGAATTAGTAAGAATAAACAAACTAAGGGATGGTGGAGTGGAGGGGGGTGTGAGGGATGGGATGGCTGGGTGATGGACATTGGGGAGGGTATGTACTATGGTGAGCACTGTGAATTGTGTAAGAGTGATGAATCACAGACCTGTACCCCTGAAACAAATAATACATTATATGTTAATAAAAAAATTTTTTTTTAAAATCCAGTGACTGGTATCTTTGGAGAAGGCCATGTGAAGACCATGGCAGAAATTGGAGTAATGCAGCTGTAAGTCCAGGAACACAAAGATTCCTGGCAACCACTGGAAGCTGGGTAAAAGGAATGAAATGGTTTCTCTTTCAGAGCCTCCAGAAGGAACCAATTCTTCAAACTTCCAGAGCTGGCAGGTAATACATTTCAATTGTTTTAAGTCACCCAGTTTGTGGTAATTCGTCATGGAAGTCATAGGAAACTAATCCAGAACCCACCTTGCAACTAACATATATCTTACTCATTTGTCAGTCCTGAGTTTAGGACCATCTCCTGTAAGAAGTCTTGTCTAATTCTACTGTTCCATGAACCTTGGGCATACCTTTATCCCAGGACTTATCACGCTGTGTTGACATAATCTCTTCATATGATATTTCTTCCACAGTGATCTATGGATTTGAAGGCAGGGCTCACGTCTTTCCCTATTTGTATCTCCATCATCTAGGACTATGCCTGGCACAAATAAAAATCTTAACAATCCTAATAGCTAATAGGTGGTGTGTGATTATATAGTCTCCTATAAGTTCCACACAACTGCATAAAGTATACTTTTCTGATTTTACAGAAAAGGAAACTGAGATTCAGGGAAGTTAATTTCTTGCTTTAGCTCACAAGGCAAATAAGTGACAAAGCTAGGTCTTCAACACAGTTCTAACTCTAAATCACTTCATACTTCTCTCTTGATACTATCTGACCTAAGGAAATCCTGCTTACCACCTGTCACCTGTAAGTGATTCACTTATAATAACTAGAGGAAGAGTAACTGCTCTATGAACTGAAATAAAATTGTATGTGAATGTTAAAACCCAAAGATAACTCAAAGGTTGTCTTAATATCTTTCATTTGTAGGTTCTTTGAAATTTATACATATTTTAACATTTATTATTATATTTAATAATCAGAACAAACTTAGGAATTATTGTCCTATTTTTTTGAAATGAGACTGCTGAGGTGAATAGAGGTTAAATAATATGTTCATGGGTACTAAGCTAGTAAGTCTATGGAACTTGAACCTCTACCTCTGTCCCTAAATCTAAACTCTTTTAATTAGATCACAACTGAGCTTCATATCTCTATCATTCTAATTTAGAACTTTAAATGCATTTATCTCTGTCTTTATTACATGCCATCCACACACACTTGCACATGCGTTTGTGTGTGTGTGTGTGCATTTGTGTGTATTAAGTCTCTTACTGGCAAAAGGAATCCAGGGCCTCTAATTTTCCATCCTATTCATTACTGATGGGCGAACAATTCACTATCACCTCTACAGAGCCATTACTTTCACTTTTTACTGTTAGGAGAAATATGAATCCATGATGAAAAATTCCAAGCAAACCACAAAGCATTTTTTGTATCCTCAAGTGCAGTATTTAAGATTTGGAGACTTTTATTATAAAAGGACAAGTCATGTATACTGATTAATAAAACTACCCCAACAAATACATTTGCTCAATTAACATGCTGGCACTCTCCAGAACTTATCATCACTAGCCTGTCAATTTAAAACTAATGTGTCACAAAAAGATTTGCCCCAATAGCAACATCCTTGAAACTCTTTATGTAGTTATAGTCATATTTTTTATGACTACTGTTATGTTAAAAGTCACCGTTTAAGAATATTTCATTGCCAAGGTTATTGTTTAATTATAGAATGAAAATATGAAGATCAGAGAGGAAAATGATTTTCCCTAAAGACCTATAGAGTGACCCATGGAATCAGGACTAAGACTCTTGGTTTCAACTTCACAGCCCTTTGCTCTTTCCCAAGCTCTGAAGGGTCATTCTACAGGATGAGCACAGTCATTTTACAAATGGTCTATAGGCATGTAAGTGGAATCAGATGTAATAAACAGATGAGTAGAATCAGATGCTGTCAGGTGACCTCAATAATTAACAAAATAGTAAAATGTGATATATCAACATTTTTTCTTTTCACCATTCTTCTTTGAACTGAAAGAATAGTCAATATTAGGGGTAAAATAATGTTAATTGAAACTAAAGGAGTAGTAATTTCCCCTGGTTTATTCCTTTGATCCAAAATTTAATATGGGTGCTTGAAAACATCCTTTGATGGATCTACTAAAATTCTCTAAGAATTTTATTCTGAATTAATAATATTAATTCAGTTAATTTAATTAACTTCCCTGAATTCTCTAAGAAGTCTGGTTAAATAAGCCATTAAGTGGAGACATTACATTTAGGCTCTATGGCGTATATCTTCCTCATATACCACTTTCTATGTGTTAAATCAGTATGAAGGCACTTAAACTCAGACACTTGCAGCCCTTCCATTTTCAGAACCATGGTGATATTAACTCTCTCTTTGGCCCTTTTTTGGGTTCATGAATCCTTGTTTGGCACAATTATTTCATGTTATCTAAATATATCCATGGATCCATGGAATTGGCATTTAGGGCAGAAAGGGAACAGAATAAAAAAATGTGGATAAAAAGAGTTGCTATCAGCTAACCATAACTACCCAACCTAGATTTGAACCAGTGGAAAACGACTTATTTTTTTTTGAGGGGAAAGTGTTGTTACTGAGATGTAACATACAGATAGAAAACTACAAAAACTCTTAAATATATACCATGATTAATTTTCATGATGTGAACAGACTTGTGTGATGATTAAGCATACTAATAAAAAACAAAACAAAACATTTCCAGCATCTCAGAATTTTGTCTTATTCCCTCTTCCAGTCATTGCCTTCTTCCCCCACAAGGATAACCATTATGCTGACTTGTACTGTCATAGATGAGTTCTGCCTGTTACTGAACTTTATAAGTGTGATACTCTTTTAGTATCTGTCTTCTTTTGCTCAACATTATGTTTGTAAGGTTCATCCATATGGTTGCATCTAGTTGTGACTTGTTCATGCTGGTATTCCATTTTGTGAATATACCAAAACTTATCTATTCTAATATTTGTGTGTGTGAGAGAGAGTTCTACAAAACACTTAGCAAGTTTCAGTTATAGAGTACAGTGTTATCAACTATAATCACCATGTTTTACATTAGGTCCTCAGAACTTACTTATCTTATAGATGAAAGTTAGGACTTTGCTACCAATTTCTCCCTATTTCCCTTACCCCCTAGCCCTTGGCAACCACTTTTTTACTGTTCCTATGAGTTTTATTTTACTTTATTTATTTTATTTTTTTGATTCCACACATAATGATAGCATGTAGTATTGTCTTTCTCTTTCTGACTTATCATAATGCCCTCAAGGTTCATCCATGCTGTCTCAAATGGCAGGGTTTCCTTTCTCATTGTTGAAAATATTCCATATAATATAATATAATATAATATAATATAATATAATATAATATAAT